>NC_068985.1:116406452-116415651 GCF_001194135.2 Octopus bimaculoides
ATATATATATATATATAAAAATAAAACAATAGGGCAGCGCAAGCTGGCAGAATCGCTAGCACGCCGGGCGAACTGCGAAGCAGAATTTTGTCTGCCGTTAGGTCCTGAGTTCAAATTCTGCCGAGATCGACTTTGCCTTTCATCTTTGTCTTCCCTTGTTTGTCCCCTCTATGTTTAGTCCATTGTGGGCAATAAAGAAATAGAAATATATCTATGACAAAGCAGGGGTGGCTGCGTGGTAAGAACCTTGTTCTCCAACCAAATGATTCCGGGTTCAGTCCCACTGCGTGGCACCTTGAGCAAGTATATTGTACTATAGCCTCAGGCCAACCAATGCTTTGTGAGTGGATTGGGTAGATGGAAACCGAAAGAACTGAAATGCAAAGAAGCAATTCTGTGTTGTTGTTTATATGTCGTTGGCGCCAAACGCGTCACTCCAAACCACCAAATGCTTGTCTTGCCCTTTGAATTCGCAGATGTATTTTTGTGTTCAGATTTCCATCAATTTGTACAGAGCTTCAGAGATATGTGAAAGAGTCAACAACCTCAAGGAACATACCCTTACAGGAAATTTTAGTGGGGTTTCAAACAGCACCACGTGCAGGTTGATACATTACAACTATTATTTTCAAGTTGATGGTCATGCCAGAATCACCACAAGTTGAGTCATATGCAAATACGAGATATTACAGAGTGACTGACTAGATCCAAGTACTCAGCGTGTAAGAGTTCCCTAATTAGTGAAGTGAATACCTGTTTTGAATTTCAGTCTAGTCAGATTATAAACATTCCTTGTTGTTCGATATTTTATGTTAGTACCCTCCAGGGAGTTTTGAAAAGCTTAAGACAGCACAGCAGCAAAATGTATTGCATAGTGGGTGGGTGTTTTACTCCATTTTCCACAGTAAAAGAGATCCAGAAAGCCTACCACTAAAATTATGTCAGATCATGATTGAACATCACTGGTAACATGTAATCCACTGCAACCTGATGCGTGGTCAGGTCATCGGCGACTTATCTAGCAAACCAACCAAGCTTGCTTGGTGAAGAGGTTGATTTATGAAGTCCCTGTGGAACGAAAAATAACATCCGTCAAAGGGCGGAGGAACTCATGAGTACTCAATGGCCATTCAACAAATATGTGTAAATATGTTTTGTTTCGATTGACGACAGACAGACACATAGATAGATAGATAGATAGATAGATAGATAGATAGATAGATAGATAGACAGACAGATAGACAGACAGACAGACAGACACATGGATAGATAGATAGATAGATAGACAGACAGACAGACAGACAGACAGACAGACAGATAGGTAACAGACAAATTAACATTAAATTATCATCTTCTGCTTCTTCTTATTATTATTATTGTTCAGTAGTTTTATTTTTATAACGTGCTTTCTCTTCACTACCGAGCGCATCTCTGTGCGCCTTGGGTATGTGCTGTGGTTTGCTGTGGTGCTCTTATGTTTACTGTATTGAAAGTGTTTTGCGTAAAATGTGTGCAGTACCCAGTAGTGCAATTTTCTGTATACCTTTATTGTTTTTCGGAAGAATCTACAGGGCGACCCATGGACTGATAGCTTCGTGCATTGACGGATATCACTTGAGAAAGTGTCAATGCCTCAAGTTGGGCTTTGAGCCACCCTCTGACATCTGCCAAGTCTTAATGAAAAGCATATACACACGTGTTATGAAATCCGTTCAACTTGTATACATCAGCAAACATTCATACTCACGCAGGCACACATGGAAACACACACATACATACTGGTGATGTTCTCGAGTATTTAGTCACGTCAAGCGTATGTAAAATAATTCTCACTTGGAATGGCGAAACTCGATGCACATAATGCTATAAATAATAGCATATAAATATTAAACTGCAAAAGGTTTTTTGTTACAAAAGTCAGAAGGCTGATAATTAATAATTACAACATTTTGTGCTTAGAAATCTACTCTTGGAATACACACACACACACACACACACACACACACACACACACACACACACACACACACACACACATTGGGCGTTGAAACTCGAAGCAGATAGAGTTACAAAGGATTTTTAACCAGATATTTACACTCTGCTATATATTACATCATCTGCGTCGAGTTTCACCTTTTCCTAAAAAAAACATTATCTCTTGTTCTCTCGACGTTTCTTCTTTCATATGACGTCAACACGCACACATACATACACACAAACGCACACCCACACACAGATGAACAGGAAGAAAGCTGAGGTCTAAATGGCTTTTACTTCAAGTCTAGTATAACCGCTTTTCAACGTTGAAACATCAGTCATACTCAACTGACCATACCGTCCATCATGTCGTGATATCAAGGTTTACAAAAATTTAATTTGCTTCGTTTAAATAAATTATTAAATAAATGTATATGACAGTTGCGCAAAGCATTAGTTATTCGGATGTAGCTATGGAAGTGTGCTGGGTTGAAGTGGTTGTAGGAGAGAAGAGAAGGGGTATGTAATGAGAAGTAAGTTTTATTTCATAAATGAAATAAATGGTTGATAGAGAGGAGAAAGAGAGAATGTGAAGCAGAGGAACAGAAAGTATTAGAGAAAGAAATGATGCAGAGGAGATAGGAAGAAGGAACCGGAAGAATTATAAACAAAGAAACATTTTGTATAAAAAGATAGTAAATGAATGAACGAACGAATGAAAGAGGAGGCAAAAAGAAAGGAAGCGAAAACGGTGTGGATAGGCGGAATGAAGGAGTTACAAGATAGGGATGGTAACAGGAGTGGAACGGAAAGAGAGAGAGAGAGGGAGAGAGAGAGAGAGAGAGAGAGAGAGAGAGAGAGAAAGATAAGGAAAGGTAAAGGAAAGAGTAAAGAGACTGATAAAGGAAGCTTCCGAAGGGAAAATATATCACGGTGAAAGCTACAAAATTAAAAAGAGGGAGTATGGTGGTGAGCTGACAGAACCGTTAGCATGTCGGGCGAAATGCTTAGTGGTATTTCGTCTGCCGCTACGTTCTGAGTTCAAATTCCGCCGAGGTCAACTTTGCCATTCATCGTTTTGGGGTCGATAAATTATGTGCCAATCAAGTACTGGGTCGTTGTAATCGACTATGCCCCCCCTCCACCACCACCACAAATTCGAGGCCTTGTGCCTATAGTAACAAAGAATCGTTAGCCTGCCGGGCAAAAATGCTCACCTGCATTCTAAGTTCAAATTCCGCAGGGGTCGACTTTGGTTTTCATCCTTCCGGGATCAATAAAATAAATACCGTTTAATACCGTTGAGCATTGCAGTCGATGTATTCGCCTTACCTTAAATGGCTGGCCTTGTGCCAAAATTTGAAAGCAATGTATCTAAATGTAAAGTCGGCGAGCTGGCAGAATCGTTAAGGACACGCCGGGGAAAGTGCTTACTAGCATTTCGTCGGTCTTTACGTTCTAAGTTCACATTCCTCCGAGGTCGACTTTGCTTTTCATCCTTTTCGGAGTCGATAAACTAAGTACCAGTGAAACACTTGGGTTGATATAATGGACTTAATCATCACCCCTGTATTATTGGCCTTGAGCCAAAATTCGAATCCAAAATTATTTTCAACTCTAGGCACAAGGCCCGGAAACAATTAGATCGACGCCAGTACACAACTAGCACTTAATTTATCGACCCCGAAAGGATGAAAGACAGAGTCGACCTCGGCGGAATTTGAACTCAGAACGTAAAGACAGACGAAATACCGCTAAGCATTTCTCCCGGCGTTCTAACGTTTCTTATTTCTGTACTTCCTACAAGGAGCTACACACAGAGGGAAAAGACAAGGACAAACAAACGGATTAAGTCGATTATATTGACCCCTGTGCGTAACTGGAACTTATTTAATCGACGATGAAAGGATGAAATGCAAAGTCGACTTCCGCGGAATTTGAACTCAGAACGTAACGGCAGACGAAACACTGCTCAGCATTTCACCCGGCGTGCTAACGTTTCTGCCAGTTCGCCGCCTTTATCGAAGCCAAAATTAAAAACAGAAATAGAAACCATAGGAGTGAATATAGTTTGAAAGAAAGCGATTGGGCTGTATCGAAATGTGTCTTTCATAAAACAACATGGAGTTCGAGAAGAAAAGAAATTCACGTTTTATTTTTATTCTTCTTTTAACGAGGAAAGGAGGAAGGAAGTGTAATTAGATACGACCGATCAAATTTGAAAGAAACGTAATTAGTAATCGTTTCTTATTTTGGTACAAAGCCAGCCAATTTGTGGAGTGGGGAAGTCAATTACATCAACACCATTGTTCAACTGGTACTGAGTTTAGCGACCCCGAAAGGATAAAAGGCAAAGTTGACCTCGGCCGCATTTGAATTCAGAAAGTAAAATCTGTAGAAATGCTGCTAGGCATTTTGTTCAAAACGTTAACGATTTTGCTAACTCGCCGCCTTAAGAAATCTAGTAAAAACACAGAGGACCTGGAAATAAAGTGTTGGATGCTGTTAATTTAGTGGGTGAGGAGAAGAAGCAAAATAATTATAGAATTACAGGTGTTGCATAGTAAATGATGAACGAAATTATTTCAGTGAGATGTTGGTGTAGCAGGAGAGTGGGGATGGCGATGTAAGTTGTAAAATATAGCTTGTTTTATAAAACGACTAAAATTTAGAACTAAAATGTTGGAGTTGCAAACAAACATGAATAAGAGCGAAATAAGTAAAACAATAAACAAACTGCTATGAAAGATTAGGAAACACATATGGTTTCTGGCAGAAGTGAAACACGGTGGGTGGGCATGATCTACGCAGGATTGTAATTTAAATAGTAAAGCAGCAAAAGGAATAAGCTGAAATGTATTAAAGGAAAACGAAGCAAGAGCTTGGATAATAATTTGAAGGAACAAACGTGCAGATTAAAACCAAGTCAAAAATAAATTTTAAAAACTGTATATTAAGGAGTGCATAAAGTGAGGTGAACTATACTTAATCTTGTTGGACAAGATACTAGTGGATGTAACATGCAGCAAACAGAATGAAGTCACTTAATCTGCATTGTTAAAATGAAAGGGCACAGCAGTTTTATAGAATCTGCAGATTTTCTCGTAAATATATTGTAGCATTTCTATATATGAAGCTTTACAGAGAATATACGGCTTCTATTGGTTTCATGTTTTAAGCAAAAAATGATTCGTTTTTTAGGAATTACAAATGTATTGGTGAATTTAAAGGGAACCGATCATATACGCTTGCGATATAGTCAACTTACCGAACAATAAATTTCAGGAATGTATTTATTCTTGCAGCTAGATTTCGAGACCTGCTCAATTTCTTTTTAATTTAAAAGAGATGAGAATAGGAATAAGATTTTATTGACTCAGAGAAGGCACGTACCCAATCATCCTAAATATGGTTTCGCTTATTATATTACTGGACATCTAAATTTGAAGTTTGTTGTAATCCGGTATCGCAGTCACCAAAAGTGTTGAGACAGTTTCTCTGGGTTTCTAAGGAAACATGTGTATTTGAAATATCTCTGTTAATTTTTCTATTTTATACTATCAATCTTTGTAGGTATAGTCACTTTGATCTACTAACTTTACTTTGATACATTGTACCAACTCTTTGCTAAATTATTTACCTATAACAGGGGATATTATAACCTTTTACTATTGTACTAACAATTGTGACCTGGGGCTGAGTTTTTCTCGGGATTTCTGTTATCCTTTTACATAAGAAACTATATTTTTAATATTGGTTTCAAATTTTGGCACACGGCCAGCAACATCTGTGGAGAGGAATATCGATCACACCACCCCCAGTGCTCGATTGATACTTAATTTATCGAACCTGAAAGGATGAAAGACAAATCGACCTTAGCGGATTTTGAACTCAGAAGGTAAATACAGACCAAATACCATTAGGCATTTTGCTCGGAGTGCTACAGATTTTCCAGCTCGCCGCCTTAACTAAATTTTTAATATTACTAGTGTTACGAGAGCGGTAAGGTAGCGGAACCTTTAGTATTCCGGTTAAAATACTTTGTTCTCAGAAAGTAAATACTTATTGTCATTACGTTCCGAGTTCACGTTCCGTCGAGGTCAACTTTACGTTTCATTCTTTCGGAGTCGTTAAAAGTAGGTACCACTTGAACACTAGGGTCGATACAACCGACTTCCTCCTCACCCGAAATTGCTAGCCTTCATATTATATTGAAGCTAATATTACTAGTGCTGCTATGGATAACTTTTCAAGTGGTGTTCCTAAAAAACTTATGGTAGTTGTGACCAGATTTGAGGAAGCATTTTTCCATATTAATATCCGCCACTAAACTGAAAATGAGTATACTGAACCAGATGATATTACGTTTTTATTACCGTGAGGCATTATTGTGTGGCATATGGGCATACGTTGCTTCTTCTCAACAAAACTGCTCACTCTCAATATACCTGAATGCATGAGTCAATCCAAAGTTATTTATATGTAATAATTCGAATAGCAAATGTTTTAAACGTTTTCTTAGATTTTGTTTCTACAGTTGACGGATATAACTTTATTGGCAGCAATATCATCATAAGTCTATAGCGACAATGGTACAGGAATATTATGCTATATGATTTTTTCATATAATCCGTTTTCATAATCTCCTTCTTCACAAACGTGTATTCTGTGAAGCTGCTGAGCAGTCTCATTTTGTATTTTTCTCTATATCTATAAAACTTACCGTAAATCCTGGAGTATAGTTCGCCCTTGAGTATAATATGCAGGGGATTTTTAGGGGGCTGTACTTCTGAAAAACCTAAACCTTGTGTATAATACGCAACGCTTCTGTAACCTGAGTCAAGGAGGTCTATATAACGTCCTTGGTTTGTAAACGTATATACGGTAACGTCCTTTATTATTATTGTATATATAACATAATGCAAACGTGTAGCTTTGTTATGCTCTTTGTTTGCAGAAAATAAAGAAATATCAGTAATAACGGCAGTGAAAAATAAATATTAAGTAAATTGCCTTTACATATTTATCACTTAGAAAATTTTGCTTAGAAAATATTTTTCATTTTTAACCTCGTATATAGTACGCACTAGAAATTTTAACCTTTAAATTTTGGGAAAAAACGTGCGGATTATACTCGAGGATTTACGGTATACAACAAACTTTGTGAAGAATAGGGCTCCATAGACTGGCAAGATTTTATTTTATTCTTTAAACATAGTAGCGATCATAAATAGCTAACTTTCCTCTTTATGGCAACATTTTTTTCCATTTGTTTTATAACATTTCAAACGGTTTTGTCGAGGATGTTGCAGGATGACGTCAATATTTGATCAAAATATCATATGCTTCAGGTTTTCTTTGTGTTAGTTTTAAAAGAAACCGCGTTTAGCAGCTTGTATGCATAGATTGCTTATCATCTGTCTGCACTAAGTTTAAAGGTGTGAAGAAAACGATATAGGGTAATACTTGTATATCTGTGTCTCACAGTCACCTCTATGAATCAATGTTATTATTAACTCTATTAATGCGGAGAGCTGCCAGAATCCTCATCACGTCGGGCAGAATGCTTAGCGGAATTTCGTCCGTCTTTCAAACTCCGCTGAGGTCGACTTTGTCTTTCATCTTTTGGAGTCGGTGAAATAAATACCAGTTACGCACTGGGGTTGATGTAATCGATTTGCTCTTCACCCAAAATTTCAGGCCTTGTGCCTTTAGGAGAAATGATTATCACCTCTGATAACAATTCTCTTAGTCATGTACGTTTAAATTTATCAAACACACAGACAACACCTGATAACAATACAGGATAAAAAATAATATTTCCAAGCAGAGATAATTTTCATTTAACCCGAAACATATTTTCGTCAGGGGAGGCGCAATGGCCTAGAGGTTAGGGCAGCGGACATGCGGTCGTAGGATCGCAGATTCGATTCCCAGACCGGGCGTTTTGAGTGTTTATTGAGCAAAAACACCTAAAGCTCCACGAGGCTCCGGCAGGGGGTGGTGGCGAACCCTGCTGTATTCTTTCACCACAACTTTCTCTCACTCGTGCTTCCTGTTTCTGTTGTACCTGTATGTCAAAGGGCCAGCCTTGTCACAGTGTGTCTCGCTGAATATCCCCGAGAACCACCTTAAGGGTACACGTGTCTGTGGTGTGCTCAGCCACTTGCACGTTAATTTCACGAGCAGGCTGTTCCGTTGATCGGATCGACTGGAACCCTCGACGTCGTAAGCGACGGAGTGCCACTATTTCCGTCAGCATAACGTTATTATATAACAAGAACACAAGGGCCTCCTAGATAAGGGAGGAAAGTGGAATCAAATACATTTACGAAAGGGTGCTGAAAAGTTTCTGGCTTTAAGGGTATCGAGAAAATCCTGATCGGAGTGTCAGCATTATGAACTCTATTACAGAGCTTAGAAAAACTGATGGACTGCAGCAATAAGTGTGTGAATCTGAGAATGGAATATGTGGAATAAAATCATAATTAAATTAACCTCTTGCATTTTCTTTTATCCAAAGTTAGGAGCTTTGCAACTCCATATCATATTATAATATTTTACTGGCAATGAAAGTCAAAGTCGATGAAGATACAATTGGAACTGGGAACAAGAAGGCATAAAACTAAATGCTGCAAATCACTTAGTCACGTGTTCTTCTGAATATTTCATTCCACCATAATCTTGGCACGTGTCCACATATTTCTAGATGACGGGTGCATTAAATCGCATCGATTCCGTGTAATTGACCGATAATTATTTTATAAATCCAACTGGGATGACAAGCAACTCATCTGGATTTAAATACAAAAGGTAAAAATTCGAGATTAAATGCAGCAAGACAGCTAATCCGGCATTCTGCCAAGTCACCCACTCTCCAGTAATTCTGTCAATATTAATATTAACTAATCAAAGTAAATTTGACAAATGTTATAATTTTATTCGCAGTTTCTAATGAAAATTCTTCACGCGACACAAGATTCGGTTACATTTCCTGTTAAAAACTGCACCGTTTTTAATGCCACAAAGATTGCTATTGTCAAGCAGAAGCGGTGTAGAGATATTCCCAACACATTCCTCGTCTCATATAACAGCAAATGATGTGTGTGTACACACACACACACATACACACGGATGCACACGCACATATTTATACATACTTATGTATATATGTGCTTGCATACATATACATAAACATACATACATGTGTATGCGTATATAT
>NC_068985.1:116415860-116416610 GCF_001194135.2 Octopus bimaculoides
TGTATATATATATATATATATGTACATATGTGTGTGTATATATATATATATGCTTATATATACACATACATATGTATATATACATTTATATTTATGTATATACTCATATATATATATATATGTCTGTATATATATATATATATATGTGTGTGTGTGTGTGTGTGTTGTGTGTGAATATATATACATATCTGTGTCTGTCTGTCTGTACGTATGTCTGTCCGTCTGTCTGTCCGTCTGTCTGTCCGTCTGTTTGTCTGTGTGTATGGTGTATGCTTAATGTGTATGTATATTAAGTAGACTGAAGAATGTTGGCCTCGAATGAGTAAAATCTTATATTTTACGTTTTCAAATTTTGTGAATCCGTTTTAAATATCCTTGAAGTGAAAATATTGTATGACACATAAAGCAATCCACAGTTACTTTCCACCATACTCTATACGCTCTCCTGTGTTCTTTAATCAGAAGTGTTGCGAAAAAGCCTTAAGCTAAGAAGAATAACCTTCTTGATTGCCTTATGCAGAAGATCTCAATTTTTTATGAAAATATGTGTATGTTGGTTTGTGCATGATTTTGTCTATATGTGTATGTGTTTATGTTTCTACTCTTCGCTAAATATTCTAGCTTTTCTTTTTGTACTGTCAAATGCAATTATTTAATAACATATAATTGCATGTATGCTTTTATTCTAAAGTATTGTAGACAGTGAAATTAAATAGATATCACCTTACATCAATATACTTACCTATCTGT
>NC_068985.1:116416620-116419374 GCF_001194135.2 Octopus bimaculoides
ATATATAAATCCATATATATTTATATCTGAACGTATATATATGTATAAATATATATTCGTATATGTTTATATCTGAGTGTGTGTGTGTGTATATATATATATATATACATACATATTAAAAATGGGGAAGGTTGATTTATGGGATTACATTAGGTTTAGCTTTATGGCGTATTGTCAGATCACAAAAACTTGTTGGCCCAAAACATTTTAAAAAGATGGAGAGGGAAATGATTCACTCCATATTTTTAAGAGGCCAACATATTTTTTTGATCTGACGATACGCCATGAAGTTAAAGCCTTTATGGACGGGTAACCTAAGGTAATTCCGTACACCGGCCGTCTCCATTTTTGATATATTCTGCTCTAAGTATTAGAATGTGCTTCTTTCGGATTTATGTATTTTACAAACGATATATATATATAGAATAAATGCTAGTTTCTTAGCCCAAGGGATATATGTATCGCATCCGTTTAATACAGAATCAACACCTGTATGAAACTGATAAAGTGGGTTTGAAAAGTAGTCAAATAGTTTTTCTTTTCATTTTGATATTTTCTAATTGAGAACAAAGATCAACTGTTGAACCAATTAACACATTTTTACCTTTAGTTTGTAGGTTCATTCCGTTGACATTTGTTGATCCTTAGTATCATGCTCCTGTGATGCATAAAATTTTAGTATGAAAGATGTGTTTCACGCATGGCATTTCAGTGAAAGAAGTTGTAGAAAATGCTAATGGATCTGTTGTTGAAGCTTTATTAGTAAACTTTTGTTGTTTAGCTTTGGCAAGATCATTGGCTTTTATCTCCTTCATATAATTCGCTACGTAGTATTTACTCTTTATCGGCATTTCAATGTAATATATTTTTTCTTTTTCTTTTTTGTTTCTTTTTTGTTTCTTTTTTTTTTTTACATAGAATGTCTCATTAAAAGATCACATTTTTCAGATGTGAAGAATTGAAATCAGGAACCTGAATGTAATTACAAGAAGAAGAAAACTTCTCACTTAATGTTAAATACCAAAGTAAGGCAACAGAGCTAACTTAGCATTCTGAGAGTGTAGTGAAGCGTTGAAATAAATGACATGTGAATATGGGATGATAGATTCAAGAAACGTTTCCTCAACCATACATCCAACTTCAAGTATGACAAAGAATGTAATGTCACGGCTTTATGAAGGAACTTCAGAGGCTGAAAGAGCAATATGTGAACGTTATGCATATTGAATGATCAATTGTGAAGTGTAGCATGTCCAACGCAAACGGAACACCGTGCTGTCAAATATGCACAGCTGAAAAATATATTTTAATGAAACATTTAAACGTATTTCATTATGAGTAATCCATAGAAATCTTACTGAAATAGTAACCTACGAATAATTTCTACGTCTTGAACATGTCATAAGGCCAATCCGACTTACCTGAAATAAGCAGCATTTACCCGCTCATAACAGAAATATTGTGTACATTGTTACGATTGAGCAAAATCCTCTTCCATAATCTGCTTGAACAAGAGAAGATCTGAAATAAATAGCAACAAAATCAGCTTAAGTTGCCTTTCTTGTATTAAAATAAAGAAGGGCACAATCTCTCTAACGCTACCGTGAAGCGCACACATAAAGCTATTAAAGCAACATCTAAATATTTTCAAACCAATGCTTCTACTTCGAATACTGCCCGTGGCTTTCGAACCCTTATTCCCTTTAAGCATAACCGGCGACCTACCACTGGACTAAAGTAATACTTCAAACTGCTTTATTTTAGAAATGTTATTCCTACAAACGAAAATTGTATGTTGTTACATAGTAATTCGTTCACACAGAAAAAAAAATAATTACACTTTAACTAGAAAAAAACAACACAAAGATGAAAACCCACAAAATGATAGGTAAAACAAAGGTTTCAATCATGAGAATTGCAGGTTTATAGGTTTTATATAACATCAATGATTGGAGCAACAACATTGCTGAGGTTATCGTAAAATAATGGCTAAAATATGTACAAAACCAATCGAATGGTAATATGAAAAAACTTAAATTGCTATTTCTAAAAAATATTTTTTTCATAACATCATTGATCTCTTCAGTTTCTTGGGTATATATTTTTCTTTTATTATTCCATGTTATGTATATATTTTTTTCTAGAAAATTCCTGTCTGTGTCTGTTTTACATATTTGCTGTGTTTTGTTGTAATCATGTGTTTTCGCGTAAGTTTTGTTAGGTACATATGAAAGTATATGTGGTAGTAAGAATGTCTATCCGATGTTCTGTGTATGAGTTTTGTGTTTTTCGCGTTATCATCATTAGATTTGCAGTAAAACGTTGTTATATATGTTTAGTTGTTTACAATATACTCTACAATTTTTTTATAATGGTTGTTGTTTAAATTTAAGTTTATTTTCAGCATTTTTTGTGCATATATGAATATATGTAGCTACAAAGGTAGATGATTACATATGCTCATCCACACATTATGTGTTTGTGTTCGTGTCCCTATCTGGGTGTCTGTGTGTCTGTGCGCATATCATGGCATTTTAGTGGGTGCGGATAAGCGTACATATCTGAATGTATATGCGTCTGGCTATGTTATTACTTTTCAAACCAAATGATATTTACACTCTCAAAAGGTTCAGTTTTTGATACTTGAAATTTACGTGGCAATTCAATTTATGTATTATTTTAGAAATTCATTAGATTGTATATACATAGATACACACAAACACACACACACACATATATATAAATATATATATA
>NC_068985.1:116419713-116421390 GCF_001194135.2 Octopus bimaculoides
CATTCAGGTATATGTATATATATATATACTTTAATTTATCAAATTATATTACAATATATTATATCTCATATATATATATATACAAGGTGGCCAAAAAGTATCTGATCATATTTAATTTTTAATAACTCCCTTATTTTTACAAATAGGTTATGGAATTTTAATTTAATATAGAGGAGATAATGGAGATTAATTTGCATTAGTTCTTTTTCAACATACCTCTGAATTACGTATGAAAAATGGCATCTTTTAAATGGCATCTATTTTCCGCTTCACACATCCGTGTCCTTTCCAAAATATTTTGTTTGGCAGCTGTAAGGGTTTCTGGTTTCAGTTCCCATATTTCTCTAGTGATATTCTCTAGTGATTTCTCTAGTGATATTCTCTTTCAATTGTTCCAGGGTTTTCTGATTTGTGGGCATAAACCTACTCATTGCAGTGCTCCCATTGGTCAGGGCTGGTCATGTCTGGGGAACGCGATGGCCTGTTAACTTCGCAGTAGCGAGAGGTGGTTCTTTCTCCAAAATATTGCTCCAACAACTGTATTGTCTCTCTTGCGGTATAAGCGGTTGCCCCATCTGGCTGGGACGCTATATCGGGACTATTTTGAATGGCCGGACGCAAAACGTTCCGGCAGAATTATTTTGTTATTGACAGTCTTTGTCTTCTTCCCTTTTAAGCCCTCTTATCAGTGTATGTGTGTGCTTGTGATATGTTTGTTTATTTTTTTATGGTGTCTATACATTTAAATTGTATATATCATTGTAAACATCAATGTATAGCAATCATTGAACATATAGATATATAGAAGGGAACTTCGTGAGATTTTAAATCCGAAATTCATGTTTTCTCTCTGGTGAGCGATAGATGTCATTCAACAAGCACAATGTATATTTTTATGAGCTACTATTAGTTTCATGCACAGACAGCGTTCTTTAAAACTTCTCGTCACACAATCCTCAAACTGTGCCCACACGGCATAACAATCTATAAATAGGACGTACCTAGCTAAAGTAAAGCCAGTAAGAGGTCTAGCCAAATATGGGTTTTTAAATCTAATGCCACACCACAGAATAAAGTGGAAAATTGTTGAAAGTCTACAGCATACGTCAATAGATCAAAAAAATGTAAACTATGCGTAGATGAATGAACACAGATCCTTTACAGACCAAAGAACGCTACTGCACTGCTGAATTCCAGATCTGAAATTTTCAGCGGTTGTAAACAAATGGATATCTTCCGGTTGGCGAATTGGAAAGTACCACCCTCTCCGAATTAATCAGTTCTACCGCAAACCCTAGGCCGTTCAAACTTTTAGCCTTATTAATTTATGGTCAAAGGGGGTATAACTCCATTTTCAGGACTTTTGCTTCTCTCTGCTTCTGTTTTCATTTACCGGATTTTCAACCATCCACCATTTACATCTTCTTTCTCTGTTTTTCTCCTTTTTTTTACTCTCATCCTCTCGTCCTCTTTTAAGATTCTTATACCAAATGGGTGCTGCCAAAAGATTATGTGAAGAGACCAGACGTGTTAAAAAAATGCTGTTTGATCTGTTTTCACCGCATGAAACTATCAGTAGCTCATAAAAAAAAATATTATGCTTATATATATATATATATATATATATATATATATATATCATCGTCAAACTTATATCTATCTATCTATCTATCTATC
>NC_068985.1:116422576-116423424 GCF_001194135.2 Octopus bimaculoides
GTTTTTTTAAAAACTGAGATAATATTAATATATATATATATATGTGTGTGTGCGTGTGTGTGTGTGTGTGTGTGTATGAATGTAATTTATATTTGTGTGTATGTTTGCGTCTGAGGAGCAACGGCCCAGTGATTGGGGCAGCGGACTCACGGTCAAAGGATCACAGTTTCGATCCCCAGACGGGGCATTGTGAGAGTTTATTGAGTGAAAACACTTAAATCTCCATGAAGCTCCAGCAGGGGTTGGTGGTGAACCCTGCCGTACTCTTTCACAACAACTTTCTCTCACTGTTTCCTCCTGTTTCTGTTGTACCTGCATTTCAAAAGGTCAGCCTTTTCATACTCTGTATAACTCTCAAACCCTTCAAGAACTGCGCTAAGTCAACACATGTTAGTAGAGTGCTCAGCCACTTGAAAGTTAATTTCATGAAAAGGCTGTTTCGTTGATTGCATCAAATGGTACCCTCGTCGTCGTAACCGACGGAGTGCCGTGAATATATATATGTATGTATATTTGTATATATATATATATATATATATATATATTATTATTATTTTTATTATAAAATCTGGTAATTAGTCATATATTAATTAATATCGAATAATTATCAGGAGGCCAGCATATCTAAAGAATCAAAGAGATTCAGAATTATTATCTGCAATCTCAGGGGATTAAGGTACATTTAAAAAAAATAACGTCGACCACTAACGTGGACAGTTAATGCGTTAGAAATAGATCACATCTTGTGTCTATTAAGACCTAAATTGTTCTCAACATGAAATATAGCACCATACCAAAAAACGTGAGCGGGCAAGACATTTAAAATCACCTAAAAAAGCATTATTAAA
>NC_068985.1:116423556-116435318 GCF_001194135.2 Octopus bimaculoides
TGGTAAGAATTTGTTAAATCCGAAACTAGTTCCTGTTTAATAATGCTTTTTTAGGTGATTTTAAATGTCTTGCCCGCTCACGTTTTTGGTATGCTGCTATATTTCATGTTGAGAACAATTTAGGTCTTAATAGACACAAGATGTGATCTATTTCTAGCGCATTAACTGTCCACGTTAGTGGTCGACGTTATTTTTAAATATATATATATATATATATATACATATAAACACACACACACACACACACACACACACACACACACACACACATATATATATATATATATGTGTGTGTGTGTGTGTGTGTGTGTGTGTGTGTGTGTGTGTACGGCAAAAGAAAATGGAGGGGATACAAAAGTGACATACATCAGCCGGTATACATTCAACTATGTCTATTTATTTTAAAACATAAGGAAGTATTATAAGAATACATACACATGCAAAGACTCTGTGCAACACAAATATGTACTAATAATACATAAAAAAAGTAAAAGAATATAAGATTAAAAGATCAGTTCCTTACGGCCATTTCTGCGAAGAGACTACAATATCCACCATGCTAATTCCATCTCTTCAGCTTTTTGTAGGGATTGGTAGATAAAGTTTGGATGTTGAGTGTGCCTCTTGGTTTCTTCAGAGGGTTAGGAAAGCCGATACATACGAGAGTCAGATACCAATAGATAGAGTATTATTTTCTTATAGAAGAATAGGAGCAAAAGTTAGAGTGCAAGTAGAGTAAAACTGAGTAAAATGGATTAGGTATAGGAAAGGGAAATAAGTCATAGATTGGGTACATTACCAGCAGTGTATTAGATAGATACTAACCCTTAGTTGGTTGACTTCCCAACATCTAGCTCTCACGGAGATATGTGTGTGTGTGTGCGTGTGTGTGTGTATGTGTGTGTGTATGTATATATATAGGATGTATATAAATATTATATATATATATGTGTGTGTGTGTGTGTGTGTGTGTGTGTGTGTGTGTGTGTGTGTGTGTGTGGGTGTGTGCGTGAATGGTGAATGTGTGTGTGTGTGTTTGTGTTTGTCTCCACCATCTCTGTTGTTTTGTTTATGTCACCGTTACTAAATGGTTCGGCAAAAAGTGACCGATAAAACGAGTAAAATGTAAATAAAACAAGTAATGCGGTCGATATCTTTCTAATTAAACTCTTCTAGGTGTTGCCCCAACATGTCCGCAAATTAATGACGGAAACAAGTAAAAGGAACGTTAAAATATGTAATCAGTAGATGAATCTAACGACTTTTGATGGATTAGAAACATTTACGCTGAAAACTGGAAACTGTGTAATCCTGGTCCCCCTGTGCATTCATCTAAATGGACTCCCCTGTGCATTTCACTTTTATTTAGTCGCTCACCATTTCTACTTTTCTCTCCTCTCTTCGTACTCTTTTTTCCCCATCTCATTTCAATTATTCTTCCTTCCTTTTCCTTCTATCTCTTTATTTGTTTTTGAAGTTCGCCATTGATCCACTCGTTTTGTGTTGATTTTTGTTCTCTTTCTAATATCCATTCTCACTTTCTCTACGTACGTTTTTTTTTCATTCCGTCTATCTTATTTCACTTCATTCTTCACTTTTATATTTCCTTGTCTTCTTTTTCTCTCCTTTGTTATTCTAGACATATACAATCGTACATGGAACACTATTCCCTAGCAGGAATGTTCGGCGAATTTCTGGAATAATTTGTTCAAATATATCACGCTTATAGTAACTGTGACAATCAAGAACGTTTAACGCTAAGAGTTCATACGTGATTCAAATAATGCACATAGCTTAAGTATCAACATGATCAAGTAAGTTGATGGTGTCTTTGTTGTTTAGCGCCATCTTAACCTAAAATGGACGTATTTATGAGTAAAAACCATTCCGTCATTCATTTTAAGATTAGTTATCTTCGACAAAATAATCTAAATCAGCCTTCCCTTTCATAAAACAAAAATCAATTCATCAGCTATATTCCGAACGTTTAGCGACCACGTAAGCTTTTTCTCACTTGCTCCACAATGCAGTAAGAACATTTAATGATATGTATATTGTAGCGAGTTGGAAAAATCGTTACCACGCCGGGCAAGACCTTAGCGGGCTTTCATCAGTCTTTGCGTTCTCAGTTCAAATTCTGCTGAGGCCGATTTGCGTTTCATTCTTTCAGAGACGTCAAAATAAGTACCAGTTGAACACTGGGACCGACATAATCAAGTTAGCTCTCCTCCAAACCTACTGGTCTTCTGCTAAAACTAATTTGTATAAGCCGGCAAGCTGGCAGAATCATTAGCGGCATTTCGTTTGTTTTTACGTTCTGAGTTCAAATTCCGGTGGTATTCACATTAGATTTTATCCTTTCGGGATCGATAAAATATGTACAAATTGAGCACTGGTGGCGATGTAATCGAATATTCCCCCCACCCCCGAAATTGCTGGTCTTGTACCAAAACTTAAAATCAATATGTATATAATATTCTCCCTACTCTAGGTTCAAGTCCTGAAATTTTGGATGTGATATGCCGATTACAATGTCCCAAGTGCTCAATTAGTACTTATTTTTTTTGACCCCGAAAGATGAAAGGCTCAGTCGACTCAGACGGTAAAACCAGAAGAAAAGCGACGATGCATTCGAATCTGCCAGTTCTAGAAACTTATTATGTATAGATTAAACAAATTAAGTTAATGTTAAAAATCAACAGAAAATAGTAAATGAGGTGTTTGATGTTCAAACAAGTAACATTAAATATGGAAGTGAAACTGTATGCACAGACATTATATTCATTTGACACACGTGCGCGCATATATATATATATGTGTGTGTGCGTGTGTATGTGTGTGCGTGTGTGCGCATGTATGTGTGTGCGTGTGTGCGTGTGTGTGTAATCAAAGCAAAATAAACAAACATTAAAAATAGCAATAACAAACCAAAGGACGTGCACATGTATATTATTAGTTTGACGATGCGTTAAAAGAGAGAGCTTTTGAGGTTTCGAGTGTAGCTCTTCGTCGGTGAGGAAAAAAGGGAAAAGAGGAAATTCTAAAGTACGAAAAACAAAATCACCAACAGCATGTGTGTAGTTACAAACATATGTATATACATACACACGCACCCGATAAGTTTCCACATAGTTTCCTCGAACCAAATTCTGTCCCAAGCCTTTTTTTTTTCAGACTAGGGTTCCATTAGAAGACACTTGCTCTGGAGCAAGTGTCTTCTATGCAGCGCAGTGGAACCAAACCCGAAAGCACGTGGTTGTAAAGCAGGCTTCTTACTTTCAACAGCCATGCATGAGCATATATAAGAGACGTCTTTTATAATATATCTTATAGATGTTTCCGATCTAGTTTGGATTCTTTGCCTTCAAATTTGATGGCACGGAATTCAAATTTGATGGTAAAGAATCCAAATTAGATCGAAAACATCTGTATTTTAATCATTAGATTGCGGCTCTGAGAGAGCACCGCCTTCAGGAATTTTAATTGAAATAATCGACCTCAATACATTTTTTCTTTTTAAACCTGATCCTTATTCTATCAATATTTTTTGCCGAATTGCTATGTCACGCGGAAATAAACACACCAATGCCGGTTGTCAAGTGGTGGTGGGTGACAAACGTAGAGACAGATACACACAGAGATGTGTGTGTGTGTGTGTGTGTGTGTGTGTGTGTGTGTGTGTGTGTGTGTGTGTGCGTGCGTGCGCGTGTGAGTGTGTGTGCGTGTGCGTGTTCGACATGCTTCTTTCAGTTTCCGTCTACCAAATCCACTCAGAAGAGTTTAATCGGCCCGAAACTATAGTAGAAACCCTCGCCAAGATGTCACTCAGTGAGACTGAACCGAGAATCTTGTGCTTGGGAAGCAAGCTTCTTACAGTATAGCCACGCTTCTACCTCTATGGTATGCATCAATGTAAATATGTATGTATGTATGTAGGTAGGTAGATAGGTAGGTACGTACGTACGTACGTAAAAAGAGACAAGCAGAGAATCTCACAATAATATCTGCTAGGAATCAAAAGTCTTGTGAAAAGCCAGAAAAAGATAAGAAACAAAGACAGATTTGGGTGTGGCAGCGTCAAATGAGAGGCAGTTGAAATCCGATGGAAATTGCATAATGAAACTAGGCGTATTACTGTAACAGCAGCTGCAGAATTTCCGAAAAATTCTTTCGCGGATTCTTCAATAATCTACCAATATATTGAGAAAATTACGTTTATATTGTGTTTGAAATGTAAATCTCATCACACAATGGTTTATTCGTCAAATAGTTTAGAAAAGGCTCCAACAAGTAAGCCATTTTGAATTACATTATATATATATATGTATATGTTTATACATGTATTTAAATGTGGTTACATGGGTACATATGTGCGTGTATGTGTGTGTGTTTGTGTGTATGTATGTATGTATGTATATATGTATTAATGTATTCTTCTTTTATTGTTTTACTTGTTTCACTCATTTGACTGCGGCACATGCTGGAATACCGCCTTTAGCCGTACAAATCGACCCCAGGACTTATTTTTTGTAAGCCTAAAACTTATTCTATCCATCTCTTTTTGCTAAACCGCTACATTAAGGGGACGTAAACATGCCAACACCGGTTATCAAGCAATGGAGGAGCAACAAACACAGACAAACATATACACACAAATACACACACACTTATCTCTCTCTCGCTCTCTCTCTCACACACACCCACACACACACACACACACACACACACACACACACGTGTATATATATATGACGGGCTGCTACTTTCAGTTTCTGTCCATCAAATTCACTCAAATGCCTTTGGTGGGTCCGAAGATGTAGCAAACGAAACTTGCCACACAGTGAAACTGAACCAGGAACCATGTGGTTGGAAAGCAAGCTTCTTACCATACAGCCACGCTTGCGCCAATACATACACGATGTTTGTCAACCCATAAACAAATGAAACCATCGATGATAAAGCAATGCTTGTGCAATAGTTTAGGTCCCATGAGGTTTGCATTGCACCTCACATACCCTCTCTACCCTAGTGACTAGATCAGGAAACAAGCGGAAGCAAAATATCTAGTGCCAATATGGAACGTATATTCAGGAATTTGCGAGCGCCATGACCATGGGCTCGAGCAAACGATCCTCAAAATACTCTATGCCATTCCTGGCCCATTCGGTTTTATAACAGTTTGGCCTTCTACTAGAGGTAAGCCAGAAGAAAAGCTGAGTTGCACTTTACTCTCTGTACACCATATCTGAGTTTTTGAGTGCCCGTGTAATGGCTAGATAGTCGTTGAACCTGAACTAGGCTCGTTGGAAATACCGACAGGTCTTGTTTTTCGTCCACACGACACTGAACCAGATTGTATTAGATTGAATGATTCCAGTGGCACCCATGAGAGTCCTCACAAGAGGCCACATATATATATTAATCAGACAACAGTCAAAAACTGATGTATGTATATGCATACAAGAAATACAGGAAGATACACACACAACGCCGTTTTACAAATGTTCTGCTGTATGATAAATAAAAGATACATGAAGGGTGTTCAGAAATGCCTCTTCTAAATACCATACTATTTCCTATCAACTTTTATTAAGCGCAACTGGCGAGAAGAAATAAGTTATATATTTCATATGTTATTGGCGTTAATTCTTCGTTGGAAATCATACGTTTTCGACAAAACACCAAAAGAGTAAGTTCAGTGCCGATAAACATACTGAGATCGATATATATTTAAGTAAACTGATCCAAGGTGGTGCTGCAGCCAAATCGCAGGAGCTAAGTGGCGGAAAACTTGATGGGAGAGAAGATTATATAAATATAATTTTTATACTGGTTTCAAATTTTGACACAAGGCCAACAGGTTTGAGGGAGCGGTTTGATTACAGGTTTGATTACATCAACCCCAGTATTCAAATGGTACTTATTTTATCGATACCGAAAGGATAAAATGTAAAGTCGACCTCGGCGGCAATTGCATTTAGTACGTAAAGACGGACGAAACGTCACCCTGCATTGGGCGCGGCGTAACTTTGCATTTAATTATATATTGAAACGGATATCAGTTATCATGTATGTGTGTATAAGCTCTTATGTACGAGTGTGCGCGCGCTTGTGTTGTGTGTTTGGCAATATGAACAAAATATTACCGAAATGAAGTAGTGAGAATTAATTAAACATCAGTCAAAAACTTCATCAAAGACTAATCCCAGCTAAAATGAAAGATTCGGCGGTTGAGAGATATTGTTTCTCTAACTTGCTTTATTAATCTAAACTTCCAGATATCAATAACTGTACTACAACTTCATATCCTACTAATGCTATTTCTACTGATAATAATAATCCTAATATTCTTCATGTGCCACCAGGTTCCAGCTTCTAGGAGAACCTACACACATATATCTGAGTGTGTCTATATATATATATATATATATATATATATATATATATATACATATATATATAAAGAGAGAGATTTATATGTTTGTATATGAATATATCTGTATATAAACGTGCACACGCGCAGACACACACTCACGCACACACACACATACACACAAGGGCACATATATAATACACGTTTCTAGTATTTTTATACATACACACACACACACACATACACATACACACACACACATACATATATATATATATATATATATATATATATATATATACTTCTTCATTAAACCACGTCTCTCTCTCTCGCTATGTTATATATGTGCGTGTCTGTGCGTGTGTGTGTGTGTGTGTGCTTGGATGGATGGATACATGCATGCATGTATGGATATGCACGTATCAATGTATATAATATCAAAGAATGTTACTTTTTATATTACATTTATTCATTAGTTATGTAAGTTGCAACAATATGGCACATGTAAATTTTTCATGAATATATGTATGATCATATATATTAATGATTTTGTAATATTTCTGCATATTAGGGCGTCGAACTGGTAGAATTGCTGACGCCCCGGATAAAATGCATAGCGCATTTCTTCCGACCTCATCAGTTCAAATGCTGTCGGGGTCGACTTTGCTTATAATCCTGTCGCAATCGATAAAATAAATACCAGCTGAACACATGTAATCCATGTACTTCTTCTTCTAACATTGCTGGCTTTGAGCCAAAATATGAAAATGATATTGTAACATTTTGCATTCGATCATGCGTACCATATTACTAAGAATGAGTCTCGGATTTATCAATCAATCCACTTTATCTGATGTGTGTGTGTGTGTGTGTGTGTATGTGTGTGTGTGTGTGTGTGTGTGTGTGGGTGTGGCTATGTGTTTGTTTGTGTGTACGCACGGATGTGTTTATGCGTGTATATGTGTGTGCGTGTGTGTGTATGTGTGTGTGTGAACATATATATTCATTCTGCAACAATCCCCCCAATACCATATACATGTCTGTTTGCTTGACGCCAGTACTGAGATATTGCTTGGTACAATCTCTTGATGTATTTTCTTCCAACATGTTTTAGGTTGGTTTCGATTCTCAACTGACTTGGCATCTCCCTTTACGCTTGCTAAGTAAAGAGATACTCGGTACATCATGCGTAAATATTAAGGTTATGCGAAGCAACTAGATACCGCAATTGCACTGCTCTTCATCAAAAGAACAAGGTTGCTTCCTTATTTATTCAGCACTGATTTCATTCACTCCAGAAAGAGTTAAATTTGATTTCAGTATTTAAAGAATGTAATTTGATATGTAATCTACGGTATTTCACCTTGGTCATATTTTTGCCAATCTCGATCCTACTGTTTCATATTTCTTTATTGCCCACAAGAGGCTAAAGTATAGAGGGGACAAACAAGGACAGACAAAGGGGTTAAGTCGATTACATCAACCCCAGTGCATAACTGGTGCTAATTTTATCGAGCCCTACGGAATGAAGAGCAAAGTTGATCTCGGCAGAGTTTAAATTTATAACGTAAAGACGGGTGAAATACCGTTAAGCATTTTGAACGTTGTGCTAACGGTTCTGCCAGCTCACCGCATTCATAATGGTGGCCAGTCGATTAGATCGACCCCAGTATGCAACTGGTACTAAATTTATCGACCCGGCAAGGATGAAAGGCAAAGTTGACTTCAGTGAAATTAGAACTCAGACGAAATACCGCTAAGCATTTCGCCCGGCGTGCTAATGTTTATTTCTTAATTGTCCAAATGGGGCTAAACATAGAGAGGAGAGACAAGGACAGACAAAGAGGTTAAGTCGATTACATCGACACCAGTGCGTAACTGGTACTTAATTTATCGACCCCGAAAGAATGAAAGGCAAAGTTGACCTCGGTGGAAATGGAACTCAGAACGTAGCGGCAGACGAAATACCGCTAAGCATTTCGCCCGGCGTGCTAACGTTTCTGCCAGCTCTCGACCTCACGCTCGATCCTATTGTTTCTGCCAAGACCACGCCCCGTAATGATGGTTAAGAATTAAGCAGCTTCAAATTATTTGTGGGTCTTACTCCATGTGATAAAGCTACGCAAAGAATGCAAAAACGATTAAAACAGAAAAAATAATAACTGAGGTTTAAATGTTGATGCCAAAGATTTACAACTACACTAGGTCGTTGTTATAAAACCGAGGTAAGTTACGTGTTCCCCCTCCGTTATTCCACTATTCACCTGTGTCCGTTCACTGTGCGATGCACGAAATTTCGGTTCTTGGGAGCATTCTGTAAAATATTGTACATAGAGAGTTTTTCTTCGCTTGAAAGATACACTCTTTCACATTCTTTGTTCATAACCAAAGTGAATCGTACAAGTATAATGTTGTGGCTGTTTTTTATATTGTTCAAGTTCAACCAAAGGAAGTAAAATTAACCTTGCTTTCTCCCTGTGTTCATCATTGATAAGCACAAAACTATTTACAATCACAATACTGGTTCTTTGCTTACATTTGTGTGAATGGTATTAGCTAAAGCATTTTTTTTAGTTTTGTATTCGTGCGTGAAGCGACAAATAGACATGCCCTTTTCTTTATTTTTTTTTTACAACGAAGTAAAAAAAATCTTCTCACAACTATCAGTTACATATTTCCCTTTTGCCAAAACAGGTAAAAGAACATTCTACAGTACTTCACAAGTGTAAGAACACCATGTTGCACACAGCGCAGGCGCTCGGAGGTTTACGACGTGATGCTGTTGAAAATCATATGAAAATATCGACGGAAAAAGAAAGCAAATAGCACTGTGTAACAAAAGTGCTATTTTCTATTTGCTTCTGTCTAGAAATCAAACGGAATGACTTCTATTCCAATCAAACTTTATTTTTGTGATCTAGTCGACGATGTTTTGAAACTGGCCTATTATCAATTACATTTCAGACAGATTCACTGTTGAGTTGCTGAAGCAAAATTTTCTAGAATTTTCAATAAGTCTATTGAAGTTTCGATAAGTTTCTATGTCAAGGTTTTCTAGAACATTCTAGCAGCATAGATTTAACACATTACCTCCCATAATTCTATTAACTGGAATTTTTTTAATGTAACTTTGATTTCTAGCATAAAACAGCCTTAGAAAGGCGCTGGAATGATCAAAATAACATTTTAAATAGAAATAAGTGAGGTATTGGGTGATTTCATATGAGATCACTGGTAGGTAATGGGTTAAGTATAAATACGGGAATCGTAGGCCTAAAACTGTAGTTTACTTCTAGCTGTCCAAGTGGAGACAATTTAGAGCAGAGCAAACTTTGACGGTAATACTTGCCATTTT
The DNA here is from genome assembly GCF_001194135.2 of Octopus bimaculoides. Lineage (NCBI taxonomy): Eukaryota > Metazoa > Mollusca > Cephalopoda > Octopoda > Octopodidae > Octopus > Octopus bimaculoides. Next base: position 116,433,285 of record NC_068985.1, read on the forward strand.
TCATACTTTCTTGGGGTAAGCAAATAGGAAATACACAGCGTAATGATTTTTAATATTGGTACACGATTACCATTCTGCGATCTAGGTCGAGTGGATTATATTAATTCCATTACAATACTGTCTCATATTAATCTAGGGTGGATCGATCAAGAGACAACTACCCATCTACATTTAAAATGAAACCGTGAAGCGACTTCATCACAATACACTTTGTACTTTACCATTCGGACTGCATTTTCTGAGAGTTCAACGACTTTTATTAATAATAATGATTTCCAAAGAGTGATGAATTGATAATATATCAGGTTGCACAAATAGAAATTAATTACCAATTTACTATCAGACTGATTGGTTAATAAGCGTTTACATAGATATAAGTGGGCGTGTGTATGTGTGCATGACCATGTATGCGTATATGTGTGTGCATGTGTGTGTGTATACTTCCATATATATGTGTGTATAAATATTGCGTAAAATATATGTGTATATGGTTATATAACCATATACATGTATATGTATCTATATGTGTGTGTATGTGTGTATCGATGCATTTACCTATGTAAATAAATCTACATTTATTTATGCATTTATATCTATGATTGTTTACAGGAATGCATTAAAGCGTCTATATACATTAACTGATATATATTATATTAGAGAAAAAATTAAAAACCAAACGAGAACGAGAATCTCAAGTCATTTGGAATAATTTAATTAGATTAAGGTGAATTTGAAGTCTTACAGCCGTTTCTGAGATAACCTAAGTAGTTGGTTAACATATACATGTACTGGGTATTCCGTCATCAGAAACATGGTAGAAATATATTACACAGAGAAAATTTACAGTTTACAAGGAATAAAATTCACAGTATACTGAAAATTATTCCTTTTAAACTGTAAACTTTCCCTGTCTAAAATACTCATACGTTGTCTCTGATGACGGAAAGCTCATTGTCTGAACATGTTAACCTACCACTTAGGTTATCTCAGAAACCGCTGAAAGCCTTCAAATTAATATTCCCTAATTAAATTATTCTCAATGACTTGCGACACTCGTTCTGCTTTGATTTATGATATTTCCTCTACTATAATATACACCTGATATAACGAAACCCTAATACAGATCCCTAGATCCGGTCTTAGATGTGATCTTCGAACCTAACGGTCGACCAAGTTTAGAAGTTATTGACTGTATACCTATTCGTTTAGATCACAAGTGAACTAAACCCAACCAATTCTTTACTGATATATATATTTATGTGGTGCAAACGTGACTGAGTGGTAAGAAATTTGCTTCTCAACCACATGGTTCCGGGTTTAGTTCCACTGCGTGGTTGCTTGAACCGATGTCTTCTACTATAGCCCAAATCTGACTACAGCCATAGGAGTGGATTTGGTTGAAGGAAACTGAATGAAGCCCATTGTACTAATATATACATGCGTATATATAAATATATATATATGGGAGAATATACAAAAAATAACAACAGACGAGGACAGGTGGTGTAAATAACAAAAGTATATATTAGTATGACGCTCGGGAATACGGAAAGTCTTTGACGTTATATATGCGTGTGTGTGTGTGTGTGTGTGTGTGTGTGTGTTTGTGTATGTGTGTGTGTGTGTGTGTGTCTTCGCACGTACGCGTTTTCGTGTTTTTTTACGCCACAACATGACAGCCAATGTTGGTTTGTTTACGCCCCCGTCATCTAGTACCTTCGCAAAAAATGACCAATAGAATAAGTACCAGGTGTAAAAAAACGACTAGTACTAGAGTCCATTTCTTCGACTATACTCATCAATGCAATGCAAGAATATGGCCGCTTTCTAATGATTGACACCTAAGTACGTGTTTATCAATTTATACATTTATATCTATTTATATATTATCTATAAACATATATCTATCTATGTAATTATGTTTGTATATAAACTTATGTATATGTATGTATGCACATACGTATATTATGTACGTATGTATTAACTTAAACAACATGTGAATAAATTTATATATATAAATGTATTTATATATAT
>NC_068985.1:116435462-116436746 GCF_001194135.2 Octopus bimaculoides
TATATATATATATATATATATGTATGTATGTATATGTACATATATGTACATATACATGGTTTATATGTTTCTGAATACGCTGCTTCTGATACAAAATAAATATAAAGCAAATACAAATTAATAAAGAGTAAGACATTCCTACACTTTAGATAATATGAGCGTAACAAGAAAAAAAGTTGAACCAAAGATTAATTAAAACTAATTGGAAGGAGGATTAAAAACACATGAAAAATCTAGTCGTTTTCTGCAATAAATTAATTTACACTATATCACCAGTGATTTAGAAATAATTACAAAGCATCTCTTTCTCTGTCGCTCACACACACATACACACACACCACACACGCTCTGAAAAACAGTGGCGCGCGCACGCGTACATATACAGATCTGACTTCATTCTCAATGAGAATGGTTGACAAATATAAACAAAAAACAAGCATTAAATAAAAATAAATTTATTTTGAATTGAAAGAAAATACAAATTTTCTGCCAGGAAAATAACAGATATCAAGAACGATTACTATTGCTGCTGCTACTGCTACTGCTACACTAATGCTAATGCGACTATTACTATTGACAGTAATAATAATAATGGCTTCAAATTATGTCATAAGGCCAGGAGTATCGAGGAAAATTGATAGGTCGATTACATCGACCGTAACACTCAACTGGTGCTAATTTTATCGAGCCCTAAGGAAGGACGAGCAAAGTTGACCTCGGCGGAGTTTAAATTCAGAGCGTAAAGACGAGTGAAATATCGTTTAGCATTTTGACCGTTGCGCTAACGGTCCTGCCAGCTCGCCGCCTTCATAATGATAATGATCCTTTCTGCTATAGGCACACAGCATGGAATTTTGGGGAAGCGGGCCAGTCGATTAGATCGACTCCAGTATGAAACTGGTACTTAATTTATCGACCCGGCAAGGATTAAAGGCAAAGTTCACTTCAGTGAAATTTGAACTCAGACGAAATACCGCTAAGCATTTCGCCCGGCGTGCTGTTTCTTATTTCTTTATTGCCCAGATGGGGCTAAACATAGAGCGGACAAACAAGGACAGACAAAGGGGTTAATTCGATTACATCGACCCCAGTGTGTAACTGGTACTTAATTTATCGACCCCGAAAGGATGAAAAGCAAAGTCGACCTCGGCGGAATTTGAACTCAGAACCTAACGGCACCCCACTCTACACTCTGCTACAACCATCCCACGCAGACTCCGTACAACATCCTACTGCCTCATGCGCGCCACCATTCGTTCTAATCTCTTCAAAATACACACCATC
>NC_068985.1:116437444-116443368 GCF_001194135.2 Octopus bimaculoides
TTAATTTTTCCAGGCGTCCCCGTCATCCGAACATCTCTTCAGCCGAACTCTCTGCCCCTCGATGTCTCCGACGCCGCACTGACATCATCAGAAAACCGGCCGACTATGATGGCACCGTGATGGTGTTGTGCGCTGACCTCTACAAGGCAGAAACTCTCCCCAGCTTCAAAACACCTACTTCCCTCTGCCCTCTGACCCCACGCCCAGCTACCAACAGACTGTGTCCTCCACTATCCATGACCTCATCTCCTCATCACGACTCTCCCCACACCGCCTCCAACCTCATTGTCCACACCCCTCGCACCCCCACAATTTCCTTCCTCCCCAAAATACACAAACCTAACAACCATGGCCGCCCCATCGTCTCCCTTGAACTCATCTCTAGATATCTTGACTGTGTCCTTGTTCCCCTAGTTGCTTCCCTCCCCTCTCACATCCATAACTCCAACCATGCGCTTCTCCTCCACTCCAAGTCCCTCTAAGCTTCTGTTCATTCTCGACATCCAGAGACTTTACACGGTGATCCCTCACCACGAGAGCTGCGTGCACTCCAACAATTATTTGACCTTCGATCCAAACCCCAACCCGACACATCCAAACTCATTCGTCTGGCCGAACTTGTCATCTAACTCAACTGCTCCTCGTTTGCTGGTGATTTTTACCAGCATCGATCGGGAGTGGCCATGGGAACGAGAATAGGCGTCAACTATGCGAACCAATTCGTTGGCTACGTTGAGGCCGAAATATTCTCAAGTTTCACTGGTCCCACTCCCGAACTATTCGGCTGTTATATTGACGACTGTATCGGTGCAACCTCACTCTCCCTCTAACATCTAGACTCCTTCCTCTCTTTTGCCAAATCTTTCTATCCTGCCCTCCACCTCTCCAGTATTATCTCTGACACCTCAGTCTCCTTTCTTGACATTTCGGTGAGCATTCATCACTCCACTCTCACTATCTCCATCCACTACAAAACATATAGACTCAACTTCTCCTCTTCCCACCCTAAACACATCAAGCTTTCCATCCCCTATTCCCAATTCCTCCGTCTACGCAGGTTCTGTTGTGACGACCATGATTTTGAGACTCAGTCTCAACTCATGGCTCGCCACTTCATCATACGTGGACATACCCTCACCACTATCCACATTGCCCTTGCAAGAGCACGTTCGGTGGACCGTGCATCTGCTCTCTCCCCCGCACCCACCCGCAATTTCCTGTCTCCCGTTTCCCCCTCAGCTACCATTCCACCACCCTACCTCTCCAACGCACCATTGTCCGAGCCTTCCGGCGTATCCAGTCCGACTCCTCCATTTCGCACATTTTCCCTATGCGACCCCTCTCTTCCTTCAAACGAGCCCACCAACCTACGAGACCCCTTGGTTCACAGTTTCTTCCCTAACCAAACCGCCTAACCCGGCTCGTTCCCCTGTTCCCACACACGTTGCCGCACTTGCCCTTACCCTTCCAACACCAACTTCTGCACCGGGATCATCGACCATATCATCGACCTTATCATATCACCGTCTCCTTCACCTGTACTTCTACCAATGTCATCTACTGCATTTCCTGCTCTCTCTCTCTCTGCCCTTCTCTATACACTGGGCAAACGGGCCGCCGCTTGGCTGACCTGTTCGAGAAACACCTCCAAGACATCCGACTCGGCAATGACACCTCGGTCTCGCGCCATTTCCGCTCTACCAATCACTCTTTGCAACGCCTCTCTGTGTTCGTATTGTCCTTGCACAGGGGACATCCGGACTTCCGTTTTCGCCGTGAACAGAGATTAATCTTCTCTCTTTGCTCCTTAGCGCTACCTGGGCTCAATCCTCCTCTCCTTTTCCTCTAACGCTCCTCCGCTCTCCTGTCTCTCTGTCACACCTACTTCCTCCGACCCACCTCTCCTCTCTTGCTACGACTCCAACGTCTCTTCCCTCCTACTCTCCTTTTCTCTGCTCTTCACTCCTATCCACCCTCTCCTTTCATCATCACCCCTCCCTCGTAATCCCACCCCTACACAATCCAACCCACCTTCCCTATCCATCCCATTCCAACCTTTACACCCACTCCCACATATCCCAACTCAACCCACCACCCTCAGCCTTACCCGCACTCCACACTCGCTTTTCTCACTCTCCTCTCCCCACACCCCAACACCACCACACTATACACCACCATACCACAGTATGCACCACCATGCTACACTATACACCACCATACCACACAACACCACATCGCATCACACCACCATGCACACACTAGCATTGACCACTTCCCAGTCCCCCGCCATCATCCACATACTCACACATACACATACGCACACGTCAACGTCACCAGCCTTCTTCCACACGCGTATACATGCTCTCTTATACACACACACGCTTACCTTCGTTTAGGGATCACCACTATTTTATTATCTCGCCTTCTTCCTAGCGCTCCTATGTGACTCCTCTGTCCGGTATTCGCCATGGTAGATCGCTAGCCATTACACATTCTTTATTTTCTTTCCTTGTTTATTTCTGTGTTCCTTTCTGTGGAAGAGCGTAGGCTCGAAACGTTAAAGACTTTTTCACTTCCCAAGCGTTAAGCTAATACATCTGTTTGTTGTCTACATCCACTGTCTTCGTATTTTGTTTGTATGTATGTATCTATTTATGCACGCTATTAGCGTATATGTATGTATGTTTGGATAGATGGATATATTTATGTAAATATTCAAGCATGTATTGAAATTTCCGTAAATATGGAATAAACATAAGTGCCAATCCTAAGTGGATTCAAAATGTTGTATAATATGATTATAAATGCTACGACTCTACGACTATTTCAACACTTCAATGGGATGGTGATAACCTTTATTCTCCTGCATTTAAAAGGATCGTTCAGGCACCTTGAAGCTTACGTGGGTGTTGAAATTCGTTTAGAGCCCTTACCAGTTGAATCTGCTTTACGGTCCATTTGAAGGTCTCATGATAACAATATTATCATGCTGTTTAACTTGTGAAAACTTTAGAAGCATCTATAACCACCTCTTACACAGAAGCGACTACGGAAAGTGCACGTGCACCTGCACGCACCTGGATATACGACACTACAATTGAGTGTGCACACGTATGTGTGTGTGTGTATCTGTGATCATGTGCATCCATGTGTATGTGTGTGCGTGAGCGTGTGTGTATGTTTGTGTGAGTGTGTGTGTGTGTGTGTGTGTGTGTGTGTGTGTGTGTGTATGCGCGTACGTGCGTGCTTAGATTTTACATTCAGCTACAAGGTTGTCATGTTTACTTTCTAAGTATCGAACATCATAATTTGCTGTTAATATTGTGTCGATCACATGTAATCTTATAAATAACTTATAAGCATAAATAAACAGCCATACATACACGCACACACACACACACACACACACATATATATATATATATATATATATATATATATATATATATATATATATATATATATGTGTGTGTGTGTGTGTGTGTGTGTGTGTTTATATACATATATATGTATGTATATATATAGTATATATACGGCAGCAAAGAAAATGGAGAGGATGCAAACTCAACATACATCAGGGTAATCAGATATGAGATAATTACAATTGAAAGTAAATAACTCTGAAAAGGGCTTTTGTGTGTTCCCAGAGAATATTACCCTCAGGGGTGCTAGTGTTGGTTATATTCGTGAGTAAGTTACTAACCAAAATAACTGCATCTATTGTTTAGCTAAAAACTATTTAATTCTTTAAGGATTGTACTGGAAAAATTGTGAAAATAACACTAACACTTCAAATACTAACAAATAAGCATACTCAACTTCATTTTTACCAAATAATTTAGGAATATGAGTAGGTTATTTCCCTTGGCTTTTAAAATAAAATGTAGTAGATATATATAAGGATCCCTTCCAGGGTCCCTATCATCGACTTTTTTCAACAGTCTGAGTATGCCATGAGATTTCCAGTCATGAGTTCTACTCACGTGTCAACTTACTTCAAAATTGATAAAATGATATAGGAGTTAGTTAACTCAACACACACACCCACAGACAGAATTTCCTATATATGTAGTGAGAGAGAGGGAGAGAGAGATGCGGAGAGAGTGGGGGAGATACAGCAGAGAGAGACAGACAGAGAAACAAACAAATATATATGCATCTATTATTTTGTTCATTAACTTGTATCAGTTATTTGACTGTAGCTTTGCTGGAGCACCCCCTTAAATGGTTTTAGTCGAACAAATCGACCTCAAGATGATCAATGTTACTATTATCCTGGAGTTTCTACTAACATATCCAAGCATTGTCTTCTGTTCATATATGCTCATCGTTTCATCTGATGCATACTGTCGTAGAGTCGTGCATGGCTTTGGACATGTATTTAATGTTATTGGACGAGGAATACTACTCAAGGAGTGCTTTCCATGTCATATGATATTATCAGCCTCATGTATGTAAACTTAGTCAAGAGATGCTCTTCGATACTTGATGATTAAACGATGCTGCCGAAGGGACATGATACGACATTCAAAGGCATTTTGGATCGATGTTATGCCTCTACCGCTTTGTTTTCGTTTCAGCTAGAGGCGGTCTACGTCAGTGTTTATGTGGAAATTATGTATGCTTGTTGGTATTTCCCGGCTTTCGCATCAATGGCTCGGATCTCATCTAGCGTCCGCTCAAGCAGCCCAAATGTGACACCTGTTTCGTTACAGATGCCATTGTAAGATACATTCTCTTCCACCCCGAGATACCTGTAACATTGCTCGTCAGATACAGGTGAAACAATCAAGTCGTTGATAGACTGTATGTACATATGTATGTATGTATGTATGTATGTATGTATGTATGTATGTATGTATACCTACATCTATCTATATATTTATCTATCTATCTATCTATCTATCTATCTATCTATCTATCTATCAATCTATCTATCTGTATATATATATATAAAGAGAGAGAGAGAGAGAGCGAGAGAGAGAGATATGGAATAGAAAAGAGAAAATACATAAAGCTACTAAGAATGCGGTAAGTTTTACAAAAAACCTCTATATTTCAGGCACAAAGGCCCATACTCAGAAGGGAACAAGCCATGAAATATCCAGTTACATCTGTTCCTCAAATAGTCTCAGTAAGACAACGGAGTCGGTGTTAACTGGATGCTTCCCTTGTGGAGAGGCCATTAGGCCTGAAATATCAAGAAAGGTCTTTGTAAAATGTTTTCCCTTGTGAGAAGCTCTCTTATTTTCCCGTTATCTATCCCTGCTTCGGTATTCCTATGCTTCAAGCGAACTACAACGCTTTAACATATAGATAGAGAGAGAGAGAGAAAGCGAGAGAGAGAGAGAGAGAGAGATAGAGAGAGACACACACGCACAAGCAAACACATGCACACATACACACACACATGTATTGCTTATGTCTCCATTAGGGTACGTTAGAGATTTTGAGGCTTAAATTTTATAGCTATTTTAAGAGTGTTATTTGTGTATTATTCATAGTCAGAGAAGATAGGCTGTAAGTCACTCTCTTTGATATGCGAGTCGACAATGACTTTGTACTATAGAACTAGACTATAAAATATGTTGGAAATCTAAACAATAGTCCATGTTACGTATTAATAGTCACAAATTAAATTTGCCGCAATTTTTTTTTTTTTAATCTGTAACCATATGTAATCTCTTGAGTTATTACATCGAACTAAACAATCATTAAAAGTTGCAACACTGTTTAATGCATTAGTACAGTTGCAAGAAAGTAACAGCCAGAAGCAATAACAAGAAAAACAACAACAGGCGTATATAGGGAGAGAGTGGGGGATGGGGAGATAGAGACACAGAGATGCTTCTGCAGACATACACATACCCACATACAATGCTTCATGCATTAGTAAGTATGTATGCATATAGATCGGAAGAGCG
>NC_068985.1:116444691-116446057 GCF_001194135.2 Octopus bimaculoides
ATATATATATATATATATATATATATATATATCTACATATATATATGTACATATATATATATATATACAATCATGTATTCGTATGGGTGTATATACATAACCACGTATATGTATGCGTGTGTGTGCGTCTATACATAGGCACATGCATAATCATTTATATGCATACATATATATTAAATATATATCTGCTTTCATAGATGCATAGACGGAGGCATTTATATACACATTAATATATACATGTGTTCATTTATGCATATATGAAATCATTTTTATATTTAAATGCTTGTATACATAGAAATATAATTCTGCATTTTACTACAAACACTCACACACACATACACAAACATGCATTCTCATGTGCATACACAGAAGAAAAGTATATAAAGGCTGACAAGCATCAAATCTTAACCCATTTATTTTTAGTGGAGGAGTCGAGAGAGGCAGAAAGAATCGCTTCACACATCACACTCCGTACACCACACACCTAAATCTTGCTCCGTCTTGCACCGACCAAACCCAGTTTCCTACCATTTCAGCCATCAATTGTGACTCAGACATGGCGTGCATGTATCGGAACGGTCAGGGGTGTGTATGGCAATTGCAAAGGGGGGTAGGCCTGGGATCTAACACAGCAAGAGGGCAGTTTGAATTGAAAAGGTTTCTTGTTGTTTCATTTTGACAGATTGCCTTCACTCATGTGTGATTATGCGTGTATATGATAAACCTCTCTTTGTATAGGCTTGTATGTGTGTTTATATCTGCGTCAATGCGTGTGGCTAGTGTATTCCTTTACGTGTGCATGTATGTGTTTGTGCGGGTGCGTGTGTAAAGAGAGACAGAATAAGGGGATCATAAGAGTGTGTCGATATGGGAGGTGATAAGGCGGCGAGCTGGCAGAAACGTTAGCACGTCGGGCGAAATGCTGAGCCGTATTTCGTCAGCCGCTACGTTCTGAGTTCAAATTCCGCCAAGGTTGACTTTGCCTTTCATCCTTTCGGGGTCGATAAATGAAGTACCAGTTACGCACTGGGGTCGATGTAATCGACTTAATCCCTTTGTCTGTCCTTGTTTGTCTCTTCTATGTTTAGCCCCCTGTGGGCAATAAAGAATTGGATATGGAAGGTGGTTTATCTAAAGCTGAGTTTTAACATGACATGTTCCAAGATAGACACGTGGTTGCAATTAACCTAATGAGTAGATAGCAGACTGGTACATCTGGTTTTCGACTTCCCGAATCAAACACACACACGTAACATACGCACCTGAACGCGCACACACACGCACACATACATCATCTCCCTCTCACTCTCTCTCTCTCTCTCTCTCTCTCTCTCTCTCTCTCTCTCTCTCTCTCTCTCTCTCTCTC
>NC_068985.1:116447212-116448636 GCF_001194135.2 Octopus bimaculoides
ATATATACACATGCATATATGTGTGTATGCATATATTTATGCATTTATATGTATATGTGTGTGTGTAAGTGCGTATCTATAGGTGTAAAACATGTCTGCGTTTGTTCTTAATATATATATATATATATATATATATATATATATATATATGTGTGTGTGTGTCTGTGTGTGTGTGTGTATGCATGTAAGTATATGCCTGTATATATGTGTATTTGTGTGTGTGTATGTGTTTCTGTGTATCTATGTATGTACGTAGAGCATAAATTTATATAGAATACAACTAGACAGAAAATTAAGGAACCCGTGTGTTTCATGTGCATATTAATAAGTAATAGTAGCTCATTGTGTCTCATATTACAACCTACCGTAAACATAATGGCGGGAGCCTTCGTATAATGTAATACTATAAACGCAATGCTCCTTGGGATGACGTGATGCTCAAAACTATAATATCATTAATCATTGGTCTGCTCAACCGAACCTGACTTCAGACCATAAAATTAAACAAAAATAACAACACTAAAGCTGCACTTTTCGCAACCGTCTCGGATATTGCTACATGTGGATAAACCAAAGGCATTGGATACGTCCCTACATTTTAACAGGGCTATAGAAATTTGTGTCTCCCAGTGAAATCTGATATTACTGTTAATGCTGATGTGTTTATTGTTTGTGTTCTTTAACCTCCTCCAACCTTGTTTGGGTCAATTGTTAGCCCCATGGACTCCGTTCTTGGATCAAGAAAAACTATTATGTGATTGAGAGGTCATGGATAGAAAACCAGAAATGCCATTCACAACGACAGAACACAAGGAGAAGACAGTTATCTGTGAAGATGGAGAAATCACCATGTATATACGTACATATATATATATATGTATGTATATTTGTATATATGCATGTCTGTATGCCAATAAATATGTATGTATTATGTGTGTATGTATTATTTTCTGTCGGTTTTATTTAAATTCTTAAGAGAGTTCAAGCTAGTCGTTAACAAAGAGACAAGCCTTTTGAGTTAAGACTGTTCCAGGTGTTTATAAATATGTGTTTAAATAGGTGTATTGATTGAACTCTCGATGTTTACAGATAGGTGCGTGCATCTATTCACATTAGAATCTCCAATGGAGAATATTTGGAATGTCGTACAATTCTTCACTGTGTCACCAATAGATTGGATTTGGAGAATCCACTTCAGTTTTTGTTGCTCTTTCTTCGTGAAACCGAGTATTTCTAGATTTTTGTGCAAATTTGTTGAATTACGTGTATATGTGTGTATTTATGTATGTATTTATGTATGTATGCATACATGTATGTATGTATTTATGTATATATGTATACATGCATGCATGTATGTATGTATGTATGTATGCACGCAAGCATGCATGTACTTACGTACGTACGTACGTACGTATGTATATATG
>NC_068985.1:116448646-116450209 GCF_001194135.2 Octopus bimaculoides
GTACAATTCTTCACTGTGTCACCAATAGATTGGATTTGGAGAATCCACTTCAGTTTTTGTTGCTCTTTCTTCGTGAAACCGAGTATTTCTAGATTTTTGTGCAAATTTGTTGAATTACGTGTATATGTGTGTATTTATGTATGTATTTATGTATGTATGCATACATGTATGTATGTATTTATGTATATATGTATACATGCATGCATGTATGTATGTATGTATGTATGCACGCAAGCATGCATGTACTTACGTACGTACGTACGTACGTATGTATATATGCATGTATGTATGTATGTATGTATGTATATTTTATGCTCATGGCTGGAACACCCACGTTCAAAATTCTGCATCAGCAGGCTTGACCTTGTAAAAGACATCAAGAAATGTTCGTATTTAAACAAATAGTACCGGGTTGAACAAATTTTTATTTCGAATTTTCATTGATGAAATTTGGCAAATTGTATCTCCATATTATATCATTAATTTGCTAGAAGTTGTTGTTCAATCGTTGCTGAATTCTTTATTTTCTATTTTCTTATATAAAATATAAACATCGATTATATATTCTTTATGTTTTTTATATTTGATAATGAGTAGTAAAAAATAATGCAATTACAGCCATTTTGAGTTATTTGTGGACGAAAGGACTGAGTGCAAATGCAATAGCACAGTGACGTGAAAGGCCCACGAACAGTCAACGAATGTCTGGCGTGAAACTGGTTCAAGGAAGGTGATATCAATCTGGAAGCCAAACCAAACTCAGGGAAAACGTCTGCTGTAAAGATGAAACCTTATTTGAAAAGGTTGAAGAGACCAGCACAAGTAATCGTAAATTGTTTCCAGAATTTGGTCCTTCACACGGCACCGTCAAACGACACCTCTATAAGCTCAGCTTTATGAGCAGGTACTATTGGGAGCTCCTCGGGAACTGACCAATGACCAGGCTCCAGTATGCGTGAAAATTTGCAAACGAATACTAGCAAAATCCTCCAGATTCCTGCTTTCGGCATCTTATTGTAACTAGGGATGAAGATAGAGCTATTTGTGTGATCGTACTAAAAATCGGTGACTTCATTCCGGTGAGGGTTTAGAGATTGTTGTCAAACAAGGACGGTATGAAAAGAAGGCCATGTGTGTTTGGCGGAATTTCGAATGGGTATTGCACTTTGAGCTTCTACCATTTGGTCATGCTGTAAACGTTAACATTTATGCTCAACAAGTGCAACAAGTACATGATGCTTTCGAAACCCACTACCCGGCATTAGTCAGCTGAAGACAGGCATGTTTATTGCCTGACAATACACCAGCACACGATGCCACTGTAACCAAGCGCAAACTTGAGGAACTCGAGGGGCTGGAATTGGTACTTCACTCCGATCGTTTTCCAGATCTGACACTAACATATTACCAATTTTCCCATGCCGGTTCATTTCCTGCAAAGACGGAGGTTGAACAATGAGGACGATGTTGAAAACGGCGGCAAGGTATTTTTCGCTTCTAAACTAGTACAATGTTTGAAGTGTGGGGTTAGATAGATAAATCGATAGATAGACTGATATATAT
>NC_068985.1:116450671-116451581 GCF_001194135.2 Octopus bimaculoides
ACTTACATACATATATATATATATACACACACACAAACACACACACTGGCGTAGGTGTGGATGTGTGGTAAGTGTGGGGTTGGTTTTCTGGCACAACAATAGTAACTGACAATAGAAAGTAATGGATTATATTTTGATGCATAAACTCTTTCCGTGTATAATTTGATTAAACTATTAATTAAACCTTAAAACAGGAAAACAACTTTTATTTGACCCTGGAAAATTCTATCGAATTTAAGACATTACGTGCGATAAAAATATTTTTTGTGGTCCTCAAAATAATGAATAACTCACTTACGACACGTACATCATATCTATGAAATACTTCAAACATATGCGTACGACATCACGTTTTATGGATGCGGAATAGTTGAAAGAATCTAATCCATTTCTCTAGTGTAGGATGCTTATTTGATCGCCCTGGAGGGATGATAAGCAAATGTCGACGTCTAATGGAAACAAATTAAGCAGGTCTCAAACCGCAAAGCATTGTAGTTGGTGTCATATTTACGAAACATTTCGGCACAGCACTTTATGGCGTCGTCAGTTTGGCGTCCGTGATTCGACGCTAAGCCATTGGACATCAGATGTTTTAAGAGTTCACTCGTTCACTAACAACCTTATTTATTTTATCCTTCCATCCTTGTTTATATGTGTGAGCATATTTCTTTATTCGTATGAGATGACAATCGTCTATGTAAATCCATCGCAATTAATAAATTACAATACTTCGATCTCTCTCTTTCTCTCTCTTTCACTCTTTCTATCTGTATGAGTATATTTCTGGGTGTACGTGTTTATGTGGGCATATGTGTGAGTGCCCATATTGTGTGCCTCCGTTTGTGTTGTGTGAGTGCGTATGTGTCTGTGTCCGTTTGTGTCATCTGTGTGTGTGTGGGGGGGGGGGGGG
>NC_068985.1:116452165-116456787 GCF_001194135.2 Octopus bimaculoides
GTGTGTGTGTGTGTGTGTGTGTGTGTGTGTGTATGTGCGTGTGTGTGTGTGTGTCTTTGAATCTGTGTTGGTCTCCCATCTCCATCGCTTTACAATCGGCGTTGCAGTGTTTACGTCTTCATAACTTAGCGGTTCAGCAAAAACAGCCTAACAGAATGAGTAAAAAAATAAATGAATAACTAAATGTGCTCTTTTAAAGCCTACCCACACTCATGGGCCCGGTTTCCAGGTTTCAATGGCGTATGTTTTCTCCAGTCCATCGTAGCGGTACTCATTTTTGCCAGCTGAGTGGACTGGAGCAACGTGAAATGAATTGTTTTGCCCAAGAACACAAGGCGTCACCCGGTCCCGGAATCGAAACCACAATTTTACGATCATGATGCTGATACCTTAACCTCTAAGCCACGCGACTCCACATAACAGAATAAGTACCAGGCTTAAAATAAAAATAAGAACTTGAGTCAATTCGTTCCACTAAAATTCGTCACAGATGTGTCCTAGTGTGGCTGCAGTCTAATGACTGGAACAAGTAAGAGATAAAAGAGAGAAACGTATGCTTTTTCCTTAGTAAAACAATACATATATCATTTACGAAAACTATGCATTAGAAATGGTGAAAATTGTTGTAAGTAATATTCAGCACTGAAAATTATGAGAGGCGTACTTTTAAGGGAATGGTTACAGTCAAGGAGAAATAAAGACGGACCTATAAGTATAAACTTACTATATTGGTGCAGACATGCCTATGTAATTAAGAAGGACGGTTTGGTTTCCAACAACGTGATTTTAGGCTCAATCTCATTGCATAGCACCTTGGCACTTTGTGCAAATATCTTCTACCATAGCTCAGGGTTAACCAATGTCTTGTAAATGAATGTGGAAGACGGAAGAAGTCTGGAAGCCGGTCACACAGACGCACACACACATTCTCACACATAAAACTATATATGTGTGTGTGTGTGTGTGTGTATAATCAAAATAAGCAACAGGATATCAAGAGGTGATGCAGTACGACCATTTCAATTGACTCCGTTTAATTGAACAATGTAATCATTACATCAATTTAAATGCAGGGCTCTATTCAACTGCATAAATAAAGGCAATTTCTAATCAGTTGGACACATTAATATAATTTTACTCAACTTCTCGAATAGAGCAAGAAGACGGAAAGTGTCCATGTTGCTACTAATGTAGCTAAGAATATATTACACTTCTAAAAACTGTAAGAAGTTTGTTAGGGTCATAGGTTGTAAAAGGATTATGGTGTATTTTTAATTTGTTAGTCTCTTTTTATCAACTACTAAATCTAATGCTACAGTACGATGTCTGTTTAGAATTCAGAGCAGGAGTGAGTTGACAGTTTATCGTTGTGTATGGTCATAAATATTGTCAGGATTTTAGGAATCCCTTGAAGGGATTTTAACTCTTATTTTTAGCAATATAGTTGCGACCCGTCATTCTCAGTCACAATTAGTCACAATTGAATTTTTCCGTTTTGGTTTTATATTGAGTGTAGCTGCCTTCGTTATTTTACGATATAAAGGCGCAGGTGTCGCTATGTGGTAAGAAGCTTGCTTCTTAATCACATGGTTCGGGGTTCAGTCCCAATGCGTGGCACCTTGGGCAACTGTCTTCTTCTATAGCCTCGTGCCGACCAAAGCCTTCTGAGCGGATTTGGTAGACAGAAACTGAAAGAAGCCTGTTGTATATACATATATGTGTGTGTGTATGTGTGTGTGTGTCAATGTGTTTGTGTCTGTGTTTGTCACCCCACCATCGATTGACAACTTATGTTGGTGTGATTACGTCCCTGTAACCTAGCAGTTCAGCAAAAGAGCCCGATAGAATAAGTACCAGGCTTACAAAGAATGTGTCCTGGGTTTGATGTGTTCGATGAAAGGCGGTGCTCCAGCATGGCCGCTATCACATGACCGAAACAAGCAAGTAAAAACAAAAATAAATATGCGTGCATATATATAGTTACATGCATATAATCACATATACATGTCTATGTATGCATGTATGTTTGTATTTGTGTATGTTTGCATTTATGTATGTATGTTTGTATGTTTGTATGTATGTATGTATGTATGTATGTATGTATGTATGTATTCAGTCTGTTGATCTGTATGAAGACACCATTCACACAAACGCGACTCAAAGAATGGCCAACTACAATCTTCAAAGGCAATACTATTGAACGATATTGTTCTGTTGACTTGGATTTCTGAATTCGTTTCTACGTTTTTGGACCTTTTTTGGTCATGTTAGAAATGTAGAACAATGACGGCTTTAGTATCACAACTAAGTTTGTCTGTTCGTTGTTTCTTTTCTTGTTTTTCTTTTCTTTTCTTTTTTTTTCTTTTTTTCGCAAAAGCCAGTTTTACCAAAAGAAGAAAAAAAAAATTTCCTTTCTTTAAAAATGTATTTTTGTTTTTTATGTTTTTCATTTTAATTTTTATTTTTATAATTTTTTTTTTTCATCAGAAAAACCATCAACGCAGATTACAACAATAACAACACAACAAACAAGCAGAAACAACAACGACTACAATGACAGCCAGAATGTACTAAAAACATACATAACACTAAAAAAACAACTTAAATACCAATCTGAAACACACTACATGAAAAAATACCGAAACATTTCTTTTACAAGCGTTAGCGTTGTGATTTTCCTCATGAATATGCATGATATTATTTTAATCACTCTTCAGTTAAATTTATTTTATTTTATTTTATTTGGTTCGATGGAGGGTGAGGAATATTCCCTATCCGTCTTATGTTATTTCTTTGTTGATGTTTTTTTTTTCTTTTTGCTTTATTTTTTTTCCATTGTTGTTCATCTTTTATGATTTGTTTTCATACAATCTATTGAATTTAACTTTCTTTCTTTCTTTCTTTATTGTTTTTGTTTTTGTTCTTTTTTTTTGCTTTTGTATTTCCAAATTTATTAATTTAGAATTGAAATGAAATTTCCTGTTGCGTGTGCGTATGTTTCTGTGTGCGAGTGTGTGCATGCATGTGTGTGCGTTTATGTGTATGTGTGTATGTTGTTCCATATTCCTATACTTCCTCCTCTTCCGTTAATTTTACATCATTACCATCATCAACATCATCATCATCATTATCATCATCATCACCATCATCACCAACACTACCTCCATCCTGCTCCTCCACCTCATCATCTTCTTCATCATCAACGTATTCACCACCAACACCATCATCAGTATCACCACCACCACCCCTACCCCCACCATTCGTACTCCCACCACCACCTTCATCATCATGATGTCGTTATAATTAATATGACCATTATTATTATAATTATTATAATCATTACAGTCGATAGTTGGAAGAAGCTAGCTGAATCTCGGGATTAAGGCCTAGCGTTATACATTTCAAAGTTCGTATTTTGCCGAATCGGTAATGCTTTGCAAAATCCAAGACAGATAAGAAAATCAGGATTTATAAAATGCGGAGAGAGCTTAACTGTCTGGATAAAACACGGAAATGTAATCTACGAAGAACTAACACAAACTCCTTCAGAGCTGAGCTGAGTCAATTTTATTTCATGGCACAATCACACGAACTAGCATCTTCCATGAAGACAATTCTAAATGTCACGTGTACCAGAATGGACCTAGATATTCTAAATAACTAATTACATGATTAACAAAGAATTATACCAAGACATGTGGAGGCACAATGACCCAGTGGTTAGGGCAGCGGACTCGCGGTCGAAGGATCGCGGTTCCGATTCCCAGACCGGGCGTTGTGAGTGTTTATTGAACGAAAACACCTAAAGCTCCACGAGACTTTTGCAGGTGGGGGGACCCCTGTTGTACTCTTTTGCCGTAACTTTCTCTCACTCTTTCTTCCTGTTTCTTGAGTAACGCTGCGGTGGACTGGCGTCCCGTCCAGCTGCAGGGAACGCATACGGCATAGAAACCGGTAAGCCTGGCTAGGCTTAGAAAAGGCGACGGATACTAGGACATCCTGTAAATCATAGAGACAATATACAAACTCAATCTGATAATTTTGGTCACTGCTGCTGTAACACGTCGAGCTTTTAGCTGAAAATCTTCTGTGGGAGCCTTCTCATGGTAAATGGAGAAGTGTAAGACCAGCAAAATACTACATCAACCAATGGCTAGAAGAGACTGGATGTACTATCCAGGAGCTTTCAAACAAAAATGTCATGACTGATAGAGACGAATGCAAGACGCGTGTCAGGAGTACCCAGAAATTTTTGATACACTAAGTACCTCATTATATCTTTTATCTTTTTAATTGTTGCAATCGTTGGACTGAGGCCATGCTGGGACACCACCTTGCGGAATTCTAATCGAACGAATCGACACCAGGGTTGAATTATTTTTTTAAGCCTGGTACTTATTCTGTCGGTCACTTTAGCGAGCCCCTAGGTTACAGGGACATAAACACACCAACACCGGCTACAAAATCCACTCACAGGGATGAGGCTGTAGTAGAAGACACTTGACCCAGGTGCTACGCAGTGGTACTGAAACCAGAACCATGTAGTTAGAAGTAAGCTTCTTATCACACTACCACGCCTGCGATTATGCACAGGTACATATATATATATATATATATATATA
>NC_068985.1:116457710-116460801 GCF_001194135.2 Octopus bimaculoides
TATATATATATGTATTATTAAAAACACAATACATTTTGAAGGGAGATAAAAAAAAAATTGCTAGTGTTGCAGCTAGCGAGAATGCCAAATGCTTTTCAGCCCTCCGGAGCTTTTTCAATGTGGCTTACTCGCAGCTACATGCCAAAACGAGATTTATTACCACCGATACATTAAATAATACACGTATGTAGCAAATGAAACATTCAATGATATTTCGAAGAGCCTCGAGGCCAAATGAAATTTCGGAGAAAGCAACTGAAGCAGCATTATATTAAAATTACTATTTGTTTATCATTCTTGACGTATATACATCATAGATAGGCAAGATAGAGCAGATTTCGTCCGACATATAATCTTTTATATATGTACTGAGTTAAAAATGAAATATATATCGGAGGAGACGAAACATCGTTGCCGGAACTCGTTGGATAATGCTGTCCTAGATACACAAGGCGAAATGTTCACATCTAGAATGCATTTGATCAAAGTTCTATACATAGGTGCAGGAGTGGCTGTGTTGTAAGCAGCTTGCTTACCATCCACATGGTTCCAGGTTCAGATCCAATGCGTGGCACATTCGGTAAGTGTCTTCTACTGTAGCCTCGGGCCGACCAAAGCCTTGTGAGTGGATTTGGTAGACGGAAACTGAAAGAAGCCCGTCGTATATATCTATATGTATATATAGGTATGTTTGTGCGTCTGTTTGCCCCCCCCCCCAACATCGCTTCATAACCTATGCTGGTGTGTTTACGTCCCTGTAACTTAGCGGTTCGGAATAAGAGACCGATAGAATAAGTACTAGGCTTACAACTGGGTTCGATTTGCTCGACTAAAGGCAGTGCTCCAGCATGGCCACAGTCAAATGACTGAAACAAGTTGAACAGTAAAACATGGATGGTCTAACGTTAAATATAAACGAAAATAATAACAACAACAAAAAGAACGACAACTGGAAATGTTAGTGGAGCCACGGGAAACACATCAATCTGCTAGAAATAACAATCATATTACTGTCTAACTATACCTACCATTTTTAATCAAAAAAGGGTTTTAATCAAATTGCCCGGAGCACTGTCTGCATGACGGTAAAATCTATAGCACTCGCTGCTCGAATGCTTTTCAACGTAAGTCTGCGGTATCAGAGCAGACCAAGGACAGACAAACAACAGAGGTTGTAGTATCATAACCACGACTAACAATTATCACCCAAAAGCTTCGGCAAAAACTTTTCAACTATCATAATTATTATCATGTTAACTAACAATTTCTATTTCCAATTTATATCTATCTATAAATAGAATCAAAAACTCTGTTTTTCTGTTTTTCTCTACGTACAAATGTTCTCACTTATAGGTATGCATACATACAAAATGAATATAAGTTGGTATGTGCATAGATACATACGTCCATGCGTGTATACATATGTACGTATTTCTGTATATATGTATATATATATATATGTATGTATATATATATATATATATATATATATATATATATATATATATATATATATATATATACAGATCAATATAGCGTGCATGTGTATATACACCTACATATATGCATGTATATGTGTGTGTATATGTGTGTACCTGCATACATATGTACATAAATACACACATACATGCTTCTATATTCATGTCTATACGTGAATGCGCAGATTTGTGTGCACTCTCTCCTGTGCGCACAGATATGCACACACACACTTGTCTAAAGGCTAGTATACATCAGTATGCACTAGTATGTGTATATGCTTACACGCATACATATTACATACAGATACCGCTGTATAAATATACATACATACATACATGCATACATACACGTGCATATATAATCACCTATACATACAGACATCAATACGTGTATATTTTCTGCCATTACATTGCATTCAAACCTTACAAGTGTTCGTCTGTTATTCACCGCTGATGATCGTGACAGGCGCCTGACATTGAAGAATCCAGATTAAGATCAACGCATTCCACAATGTTCTCTTTCCTGTAAAAACGTGAACGCTGGAGAAATATGTCAGATACAAATTGTAAACAGAAGTCTTACAAAGTTAGATATGATAAAATAAAAGAGGGCAGTGGAATATACAACGCTGAACGGAAAGTACAATGATCGCACTAACCAGCACAACAGATAAAATAGTGGTCTACATTTGCTGGGGTGAACGGTTCAAATCTAGGTGGTGTATTGCTATCGTTGTGCTTTACCTCCAAGTACCTCTGTTTCTGTATTTTTTTTTTTTAATCAAAAGGGTTATAGGCTAAATTATGTATATCGTATCTTCCATGAAGGTGTGTGATCTAGAGGTTAAGATATTGCACCTACGAACGGAAAGTCACTATTTCGATTCCCGGACGGATCGGCGCTTTCTGTTCTTGAGCAAAAAAGACGAAAAAATAAGACGGTATTGCAAATCCATACATTCCAGTCAGGTGTAAGTGGGTAATTCTGCAACGGACTGGCATCCACTTCAGTACTGGCATTCAGATCTCATTTATATGCAATGACACTCGAGTAACTTGCTCTATGAGACTTATGACACTAAGGCAGTTATTTCTTATGGATTTATTTACGATATTTCCTAAATCTTCTACGGCATATTTTTCCATTTAGTGCCAGATTTCAATAATATTTTAATCAATGCATAAACAGCTCAACTTCCCAAATGCTCCGTGCGACATCTCTTTTTTGTTCAATAATTACAGACTTTACACCTGTATCTGATAAATAAATGTATCTAT
This sequence comes from Octopus bimaculoides, assembly GCF_001194135.2. NCBI lineage: Eukaryota > Metazoa > Mollusca > Cephalopoda > Octopoda > Octopodidae > Octopus > Octopus bimaculoides. The sequence continues at coordinate 116,460,467 of NC_068985.1, forward strand.
TCCTCCAAATTTCAGTCCTAATGTCCAATTTAAAAAGGATTATTATCTTTTTTACGTTTTTCTCATTTTGGCGATTTCTTGACACAACATCGATCAGTCTCCTGGCACACATTGTGGGAAGAATAAAATAAGACAGGCGCAAATGTTATAACAATTTAGAAAACATACTGAAAACTACTGCTTATCTATTTAATTTATATATACATATATATATATAAATCCCGTTTTTCAAAATGCTCAGATATTACGCATATTTTCTATAATGATAAATTATAATTCTTAGAATCCGATGACGCACATAGTCATCGCATTCGGGGCAGCAGTGCTCTATAATG
>NC_068985.1:116460879-116461498 GCF_001194135.2 Octopus bimaculoides
ATATATATATATATATATATATATACATATATATATATAAATCCCGTTTTTCAAAATGCTCAGATATTACGCATATTTTCTATAATGATAAATTATAATTCTTAGAATCCGATGACGCACATAGTCATCGCATTCGGGGCAGCAGTGCTCTATAATGCACCCTTTTAATGTAGTTGCCATAGAGTATGCTTTTTAAAAAATGTAGATGATAATGGAAGTTCAGTGGTTGGCAATACGTCAACGAGGGACCTAAGAGATGCTAATCACAAAATTACCATGATTTATATGAGTGAATACGTGACTCATAATAGAAGCAAGATGGGCTAAGAGAGACAACTCAAGATTCATAAAATGACACAACGTTAACTATGTGTGGGATCGTATGTATGTATGTATGTATGTATGTATGTATGTATGTATATGCGTGTGGATGTATGTGTGTATATATATAAATGTATGTGTACATACACAGACACGCAAACACATATATCTGTGCGAGTGTGCGTGTATGTGAGTGTGTGTGTATATATATGTGTGGATATATGTATATATGTACGTATATACATGTATATATATGCATACATGTATAAGTATATTTATATATTTATTTATACACATG
>NC_068985.1:116461662-116463104 GCF_001194135.2 Octopus bimaculoides
TACATATACATATACATATATATGTGTGAGTTTGTATATATATATATATATATATATATATATGTCTGAACATTGTAATGAAAGTGCAGTAATAAGAACAGTTGCACCGGTACTCCTTTCCAAACGCAACTAAAAACGTTTGTACCAACGATGTATGGGAGCATTTATGTATACATTTGTGCATGTATGTATTATGTATGTGTGGGTGGGTATATATATATATATATGTGTCTGTCCTCATATATAGTTACAGTGACTTTTGACACTTTTGGTATGCATGTACAACCATCTATGTTTGTACATCTGCACGTGTTTATGTTTTTGTATTCATGTATATCTTCACCTGCTCTAGTCTCTGGAATGATATTCGTTTCTACATTCAACAAAGTCACTGCGCAAATAATCATTCGTCCTTTAAAATGACTTGCTGGTCCTCCTCCCGCTGACGGATGAATATCGTAAATAGAGAAGATAATGCATTAAAATATCATAAAACTTTAAATATGAAATATATTTATTTGATCGTTTTCAAAACATATTTATAATTCAGTAGTTACTGACGTTCAATAATAAATGAGCGTAAATAACAATGACAAGATAGTTAAGATATAGAATATTTTCTTGATCTGATAATCCTAAGAATTAGAAATGTAAATTAATTTTGATGAAAAAAAAAATTAATTGAAATTAAGTAATTACATATAAATATAATCTTAATTAATTAATTAAATGTGCATATTTAAATGCAATCAATATTTTCCAATTAATGCTAACCATTAAGTACCCGCTGTTGTTTAAATTGTCGGTCCCTATATTAACATAAAGAACTTCTTTTTTTTTCTGTTGAGTCTTAACTCATGTATGTATATATACATTAAACCTATTGTATGTACGTATGGTTACATAATGCTTGATAAAATATACACAGACGCAAGACTTATAGATAAAGTAATAATTCCAAGAATACAAGCGGAGCAGGTAATCGTATTGAGATATTACCGATCCTAGTGCCGGTTGAGTAATTTCAATTGCTTAGAACACAATAAAATCATCATATACTATATTGTGACAGAATATTTTGACAGAATATTTTTTTATGACAGAATATTTCGGTGTTTTGTGCCAACAACTACATGTCAAGATATCGGAAACATTTTCATTCGTTTAGAAATTCTTATGGTCGAAAATGGGTTGTAGATCTTAAAAGGTTGAGTTTCTTACTTGGTTGTGTCTCACGGTGAAAATCGAACAATTTCAAAGTGCAGAGCAACTGAGTTCATGCAAAATTTCTTGAATATGTATGTGTGTATGTAAGTATGAATGAATGTATATATGTATGCATCTATGATTGCATATGTATATATATATATATATATATACATATATATATATATATATATATATATATAAGGACACAGTTGAAGTGAGATACGTAATCAAAA
>NC_068985.1:116463238-116465207 GCF_001194135.2 Octopus bimaculoides
TGTATATATATATATATATATATACATATATATATATATATATATATATATATAAGGACACAGTTGAAGTGAGATACGTAATCAAAATTCGGGTACAGTATCCAACGTATTACGAAACCAGTCATCTACCTCAGAATAGGCTGTATTTATATATAATGTGTGTGTGTGTGCCTTTGCGCGTGTGAGGTGTTTATGTGTGGGCGTGCGTGTGATTGTGTGTGTGTATGTGTGTTCATGTGTGTGCATGCGTATGTATATGTGTGTGTGTGTATGTGTGTGTACGTGTGTGTGTGGTTTAATTTGCATGAAGCCTTGTCTAAATATATAAAAGCAAAATAATGCAAATTTAAAAAAAAATAATACAAGTTGATTGTTTGTACCTTTATTTCAATGTTTTAGCTTAAGGATCCCTATTCTGAAAGTCTTTGGACAAATTGCGTTCTGAGCTGATTGGCTGCTATAGCGACACAAAGCAACTCTCCATACATACTACAGAACAGGGATATCATCACAAAACACTATTTGTCCGAAGATTACTTGAAAAGTGATCCTAACACCGTAATATTGAAAATTCGAATTTCTTATAACTTGCATTTTGGGCCTCACACCGTGACGTACACCATCATAACTCCCTGTCCAAAACTATCCTAGAGGGCATAGCTTTGGGAAAGCGAAAGATTAGCTGACAGAGAAAAGAGACCAGTAGCGACAACTGACTGCAAAAGCATCTGGAGCGGGCACCCCAATGACTGGTTGCACAAGTTAAAGGAACTTGATGATGATGATACATTACATACGTATATATATATATATATCATGTAATTTTGAATCTGAGTAGTTAACACTCCCAGTATGAGTATAAACCTTCCTATATTAGTTAAATATTGTTTTATCTTACAACTTAACAGTTGGCAGCTATATTCTAAGGAAAGCTGGTCGGTATTATATATTGAACACACTGTTTATCTAACCAGAAGAAAAACGTAGATTAAATACACAATGTTCTGTCTTAATCTGGAGACTGCTCCGGTTATCTATTTAGTGAACATCAATAGTCTTATATCTAACAAGTTAGTATCTATAAACTACAATCTATTGACTACAATCTTTTGATACAGCGTGTATGTATTCAATCACCATTCATAAACTGCATTTATCTCGTTGACATCCATAGAGGTTATGTTTAGCTAGTCAATAACCTTTTGCGGCAACATATCAAGAGGAAATAACTACGTTATTTAAGTCTCTTTACCCTTTGACATATACGCTAATTATTACTATATATGCTTTGTCTGAAACTGGTCTTGTCTACGACATTCGGATATATCCTATTGTTGTTGCTGATGTAGTGTTATTGTTTTTAGGTTACGGAAGATAGTGTTGTGGCTGTTGGTTTCTTTGTATAAGGCGTAGGTCGCAACGTAAAACAGGCGCCATAGATATTGTCCTTCTACAAGGGTCCGTAATAAATATCAGCTGGAACAAAAGGGAACATATTTTCCGGCAGTAGAATTATCAAGAATATTATCATTGAATTATATGTAAACCATTAATTTTATAATTTATATAAAATCTATAATGAAATAATATTAATGATGATGATGATGATGATGATGATGATGATGATGATGATGGTTATGATGATGATGATGTTGTTGATGATGATGATGATGATGATGATGATGATGATGATGATGATGATGATGATGATGATGATATAAAAAATATGGATAATAATAATAATAATAATAATTATTATTATTATTATTATTATTATTATTATTATTATAATTGTAATTATAATAATAATAATTATAATAATAATATTTTCTACTAAAGACACAAGGCCTGAAACATTGGGTGATGAAGGACTAATGGATTACATCGACCCCAGTGTTCCACTGGTACTTAATATATCAACCCCGAAAGGATGAAAGGCAAAGTTGACCTCTGCGGAACTTGAACTCAC
>NC_068985.1:116465351-116466988 GCF_001194135.2 Octopus bimaculoides
AATAATAATAATAATAATAATAATGATGATGATGATGATGATGATGATGAAGATGATGATGATGATGATGATGATGATGATGATGATGATGATGATAATACTGAGATAATTCTGAAAGAGGTCATATCTATTTGGGATGTAAGATAGTTATAAATCTCCGCCACTACCACCAATACCGGCCTATGTAAACACTAACACCAACTACAACAAAGACTGCTGCTACAGCAGCAGCAACAGCCAGAAAAATAACAACAACAACAAAAAGAACACTATCTTCGATCTCTACAACACCATACTATCGCATCCTAGATAAATCGATTTCGGTGTTGCTAAATGCAGTCTACGAAAACAGATTAGATCGACGTACGGAAACAGGCTGGAAATTAATTTCTATCGAATGTATATCTTAATATTTCTAATTAGTAATACAGATATGGCATTTTATTGGAGCAAAATATGGCGGTCGTTGCCATTAAAGAAGAGGGTTTGGGAGTTTGGGAGTTGTGTTATTAATGAAGGAGAGATTGGCTGCATGTTGTGCGCGAATGTTTGATGAGTGGGTTGGCTCTCAATGACAGATCGTTTGGCTTCGGTGTAATATATAGTTAATGGTGTTGCTGCTATTGTTGTATCAGTTATTATGCTGCTGTTGACCTTAGAGCTATTACTGTCGCTGTTCTTATCATCTTTCGTGGCTGTTACTGCTGTCGTTGTTGCTATTGCTTTGCTGTTGTTGTTGCATTACTTCTTCTTCTTCTATCCGGTCTGCTTTTGACTAAGTAATATATGGCATACTGTTTTTGCTTTGAATATATATTTCTCTTCATATCAACTCATTTATTAGTTAAGACCAACACAATTAAAATATGACCCGTCATTTCACGAACAGTAGGTGTCTGTCCGAAGATCAGTTTTCTAAAATGTATTCTGCTTGATAAAATATCGGAGAGAAATTTACAAATGATTAGTGCACATACTGGTGTTTTTTTACGCACTTTTACATTCCTATCACACAATAAAACACACATAGATACACACACACGCATACACACACATACATACATGCATACATATATACATACATATATAGCATATATACATACATATATAGCATATGTACATACATATATACCATGTATACATACATATATACACACACATACACACACACACACACACACATATATATATATATATACATACAGATATATATATGACAGTTGTCATTGTATGTTGTTTCTGTTATATATTCGTGATATTCTCAGTGCACTGTGTATCCTTATCCAAATATGTCCATTAATTAGATTGACATTTTAAAGCGTAATTAATTATTATGTGCGCTAATAATCTCGTATTGCGTCTTAACTTTTTTATAATTACACAAATGTTGCACTCTTTTTCCAATGCATTCATTCAGAGCATTGTGTTTTTATTATAGATATGGACATACACACACACTCACACACATACATACATACTTAGATATATATACATACATACACACACACACATGCACACACACATACACACACACACACACACACACACACACACACACACACACATATATATATATAATATTAGGGATACAAATCCAAATTTACAGGTAAAAACTCAATTAAATTCAATTTATCAAA
>NC_068985.1:116466998-116467478 GCF_001194135.2 Octopus bimaculoides
CACACACATATATATATAATATTAGGGATACAAATCCAAATTTACAGGTAAACACTCAATTAAATTCAATTTATCAAAAATAAAAATTAAATTAAGTTTCACAGTATAAAATATATAAATATATAGTTTTAGAGAAAACAACCAAAGTTCATGAACTCGTCCATGAAAATCCACAGTCACATACATATATATATTATATTATACTTATTTATCGTGAATTTAATTATTTCTATATGTGACTTAGGATTTTAATTGATGAGTTCATGAACTTTGGTTCTTTTCTCTAGCCAGCTGGAGATGTTCTCCTCGGGCTAAAAGCAACAGTAACATTCACCCTTAGGGTTTAGACGCATTTAAGTGGCAAATATTCTTCACGTTGTTGTGCAGTTATTGTTTATACCTCGTTCAGAGATTTCACATTGCTATATATATGTGTGTGTGTGTGTGTGTGTGTGTGTGTGTGTGTGTGTGTGTGTGTGT
>NC_068985.1:116468124-116473124 GCF_001194135.2 Octopus bimaculoides
TTTACACCAGTAGAGTAAAAATCTTGCGTTCTGATGGCGACGAAGTCGTTGAAGGCATGTTTGGCATCAGCTTGGTTTTTGAAGCATTTCTCACGCAGGAAGTTGTCGAGATGCTTGAAAAAGTGGTAGTCGGTAGGCGAGAGGTCTGGTGAGTATGGTGGCGGATGAGGCAGAGTTTTATAGCCTAATTCGTTCAACTTCTGCAGGGTCAGTTGTGCGACGTGCGGCCGAGCGTTTTCGTGGAGAAGAATTGGTCCTTTTCTATTGACCAACGCTGGATGTTGTTGTCGGAGTTTCTTATGCATTTCATCCATTTGCTGAAAGTAGTTCTCCGCCGTAATGGTTTCACCTGGAACCAAAAAGCTGTGATGGATGAGACCGGCCGCAGACCACAAAACAGTCACCATGACCTTCATTTGCTGCAACTTCGGCTTCTGGAAGTGCCGAGGAGCTTCGTCTGCGTCCAACCACTGAGTTGAGCGTCGCCGATTGTAAAGAATCCACTTTTCATCGCAAATCACAATCAGGTCGAGAAACGGATCGTTCCTGTTGCGTAAAAGAAGGGAAGACGATACTTCAAAACAACGTTTTTTTTATTTGTTTTTTTTTTGTCGTTCAAAACCTTTAATTATATTATTTTTTTACTTCAACTGCAGTGCCTCAGCATGGCCACAGACTCTAGCTGAAAACACTTATAGAATTGTTATTACCACTACTTTTGATAATTCTGTATTGTCATTACTATTTAAAATAACAATGGCATTAATATTACTAGTAAATCCATATTATTTCTATGGCTGTTGTTCTGTAGTGTTTCTGTTAATAAATATTTTCTTTCCTTCAAGTTTCTCTTGTACAACGCCATTGTTATTACGTTGCTTTTTAATAGCATTTTTGTTTCGTTATTTCTCATCTTTTTTTTCCTTCGAGGAGAAATTTTTTACTTGAAGTTCATTTTAAAAATTGGTTTTCTTCAATTGCAGTCTTTAATTCCTGTTTTATTTCCGGGCTAAGATATTTTATTCGAATATTTTAAGATTTCAATATTTATTTTCCCAATATTTTTTATTACTTCAAATAATTTTATTATTTATATTTTCATTATTTCATGTACGTGAAATTGAGATTGTTACAAGTTTACAAACGCAGGCCTGTCCGGTGCATGTCATCTCTTTAAAATAAAGAAAGAAGATAGCGATGAAGGTGAGGAGAAGGGCAGAAAGGAACAGGGTGGGCGGATAGTGATGTTGATGAAAATCGTTTCTAATATTAACGATGATGGTGGTGTTTGTGGTAAGGGTGGTAGCGCTGTTGCTCATGGTGGTGGTGGTGGTGGTGCTGTGGTGGATGGGGAAGATAAAAGATGGAAATGAGGAATAGAAAGGAAAAGGGTGAGAACAACGGTGATGAGGACGACTATGAAAAGAAGTACGAGGAGGAGGAGGAGGAGGAGAAGGTGATGGTGGTCGTGGTCGTGGTAATGGTGGTGGTGGTGGTAGTGGTGGTCGTGGTCGTCGTGGTCGTCGTCGTGGTAGATGGGGCAGCGGCTGTGAGAACGTCGACAACTATGATGATAATAATGTTCGTGACGTCGATGTTTAAGACGATCGTGATCATGATTAATCATGATGATGTTGATGAGGTGGAGGATGATAATGCTAATGACAATGATGATAATGATGATAATGAAACGAACACGACGACAATGACGAGGAGAACAACAACAACGACGACGACGACGATGATGATGATGATGATGATGATGATGATGATGACGACGACGACGACGACGATGATGATGAGGAGGAGCAGGAGGAGCAGGAGGAGCAGGAGGAGCAGGAGGAGCAGGAGCAGGGGGAGGATGAGGAGTAGGAGGAGTCTAGATGGAAGTAAGGTAAAATAAGATCTGTGTTGGCAAGATTACCTCACAGTGAGAGTCAATAATTGGGATATTTATATTAAAAATGATAGGGGTATACAACAAACTCTCCGAAACGCTATATTTAAAGACCATATAAAGGAAAATACATGTCTTCCAAACGTGTGCGAATAAAATGTGGCGAAGCCATGGTTAGGAAACGTTTATCAATACAAATTCTCCGAAACAGGAATAAATAGAATGCCAGTGATAATAGGTCTTATACGGTGATTAAATATACAATACAGAAAAGATGGCTATATAATTAGGTATGAATATAGGAAAAAAAACATTCATTTTATATATTGAAAATGGCTGTGTGACACACTGCAGACATAATTCATTCTAATTTTGGCAGAAGGCTGACAATTTTAAGGAAGAAATAGGTCGGTTGTATAGACTTCAGTGTCCAAATGGAACTTATATTATCGACCTCAAAAGGATGAAAGGCAAAGTCCATCCCGGTGGAATTTGAACTCAGAACGTAGAAATCCGGAAGAAATATTGTCTTGCATTTGACGAAGGGTGCTGACTATTCTATCTGTTCGTCACCGTTAATGGTTCCTGCATATTTTTAGAGAAGAGCTAAGTCGATCACATTTCCTTCAGTGCTTAACTTGTAAGTATTTTATCGATTCCAAAAGGATAAAGAGCGAAACTCGACAGAATTGGAATTCCGAACATAAAAAAAAGAGAAGAAATACCTCCGTTTTGTCCAATGCGACAACAGTCCTGCGAGTTCGCTACCTTAAGCACCGCAGACATAATAAAATACTAGCATTATACTAACACCAATAATTCTGAGAACAGTAGGATTAACAGAAAAGTTAAAATAATCCTACATAAATCTGAAGCTGAAGGAGATAGACTAGGTGATAGAAGAGATGCGTAAAACTAAAATACAATATAAAAATAGAAATACAGTCAGTACTTGATAAAGTAGCGATGATGCATAGGAATAAACTTGTTCTGAAGTAAACTAAAGAAGCTAATGATTTAAACTGATTTAGATTATTGAATTAAAAACGCTATGACAGCTAAGATGTAAGTACATGAGCGTATCTAGAAGTGGTAAAAATGGATTGACACATGAGCAGCACAACTGTAAAAACATTGACAGCTTATCTATAAAGAGATATATTGATACATTTCAGAAAACAAGAATGATTGTTCGTGAGTAGGTGTACAAAACAGTGACAGAAACAATACAAACGGTGTTTGAAAGACATTTGAACTCATAAAGACTTTTGACGACAGTTTTTTCGTGAAGAAAAGAATTCTCGCTTAAGAGCAAAACGTGTTAAAACACTATAGGCAGCTCAGAGTGTAGTTTATTAGACTGATAAATGCATTTCGGGCTCGTTATTTCTCTTCACCACTTGATACAGAGTGAGACACTTATAAAAGATGCAAAGCTTTCTAGTCACCTCAGAATTGCTTCTCGTAGTATTTTTTGCAGAGAACTATTTCATGTTTTCATTTTTTATCTTTTTTATTGTTCTATGCCTTAAGACCGATTTTTTCTCTTCTCCGCGACAAACTGCAGCGAACCGCTTTTACAGGATCGAATATTTCTCAAAAATATTTGAACTGGTCCCAAGTAAGTAGTTTCACTGGAAGTGAAGGTTTCTTGTAATACTTACCTAATATATTTGGAAGCACTGAAGACTAGGTTTACCTTTCAAATCAACACAAAACTGAATGCATAAACAGGAGAATATAAAATATTATGCTAATATCCGAGATGTCCATGAAGATAAACAATATTTAAACATATTATTTCATTCCTCTATGTGTTACAACTTAAAGGCTGTGGCCATGGTGGAACACTGCCGTTTCTTATAATTTTATTGAATTACACTGCCATTGATTAGATAATTTTTCAAAAGGAGAAGAAAGGAATCAAGTAAAATAAATATGTCATTGTCAAGCGGGTGTTTGGAACATATATTAACATGAAATTCTTCTAGAAACTTCTAATGCATAGGGCGGTGAGCTGGCAGAAACGTTAGCACGCCGGGCGAAATACTTAGCGGTATTTCGTCTGCCGCTACGTTCTAAGTTCAAATGCCGCCAGGGTCGACTTTGTATTTCATCCTTTCGGGGTCGATAAATTAAGTACCAGTCACGTACTGGGGTCAATGTAATTGACTTCATCCCTTTGTCTGTCCTTGTTTGTCCCCTCTATATTTACCCCCTTGTGGGCAATAAAGAAATTAGAAACTTCCAATGCAGATTATTTAAAGCAAGAGATTTGTAACATAGTAGATGCAGTCTTATGCGAGTCACAAATCACTGCTTCATGAAACGTACAATATTTAACTCTTTTTTTTTACCGTATTACACAGCTTCTATTTCAATTAATTTTGAAAAAAGTGACGAATTTATTAAAATAATTTTGTCATTATTGAACAAATGTTTGGAGCATAAATTAACATGTAACGTTGGTGAAAGATTTTAATTGAGATTCCATCAAAACAAGAAGTTTCTATCATAGAACCAGGCTCGTTCTTTATGTTACTTGTCCTGTTTCTTGTTGTTTTTTTTCTTGTTGTTTGTATATTTAACTCGTTATAAATGACGAGAGAAATAGTATGATGAAATTTATTTTATTATATTTAGTAATTAATAAATTACTTACAGAAATTAAGCAAATTCTTAACGTGAAAGGAAAGTCCTAGCTAAATACTAAAGTCTCGAGGTAACATTTCAACTATGCGAAGTCAATATCTAAATACAATGTTAAAAGTTAGGCAAGATTATAATAATGGAATTAATATAAAATAATAAAACGGTAGTCTAGAAATGAAAGTGAATATTGTAATATAATCATAAATTAACTAGTAGATCTTATTAGTATAACAAAAAATAAGTGATATATTTCTCTCTAAAAATCTAGAAAATAAACGATCGTGTATGTATATATGTATATATATATATAACGTTGGTTTTAGATGAAGGGAAATAAGCCGAGGACTTAACATCTTCTATATGGGTAAGATTAACGATATTAATGCTTCACTAAAATCCTTCCAAATCAACACCACGGGGGGAGTATTGAACAGATAGAGATATACAGCCA
>NC_068985.1:116475742-116476064 GCF_001194135.2 Octopus bimaculoides
TATATACGCACACACTTTTTTTTTTACCGTGGAGTAAAGTTTCTCCTCACCCCCATTCATCCCAACTTTCACCTAATACAGCAAATAGACACATGTTCTACACTTAAATAGCGGAATGAAAAAAGACCATTACCTTGTAAATGGACGATATAATGGTTTTAACAGTTCGAAGTCTTCTTTTTATCTATAGTCACCTTGACTGTATTAGGTATCTGAGTGAATGCTTTCAATGCATACAATGAGATAGACATACAACATAAAGAGATTATTATGTGTATATGTATATATATATATATATATATATATATATATATATATATAT
>NC_068985.1:116476074-116476327 GCF_001194135.2 Octopus bimaculoides
GTGTGTGTGTGGGTGTGTGTGTGTATGTGTGCGTGTGTGTGTGTGTGTGTGTATATATGTATATACACACGCATTCACACACACACTCACTCACACACATACATTTATGTTTATATATCCAACCATTCATACATGTATGCAATGTTGATGTATGCAGATACAACATCGCGTATACCTGCTTTAATTCACGGGAAATAGGTTATGCGCAAGTGTCTATCTGTCTTTCCTCCGTGTATACATATATATATATATA
>NC_068985.1:116476857-116477841 GCF_001194135.2 Octopus bimaculoides
TATATATATATATATATATATATATATGACGGGCCTCTTTCAGTTTCCATCTACGAAATCCACTCACTAGGTTTTGGTCGGCCCGAGGCTATAACAGAAGACATTTGCCTAAGGTGCCATGCAGGGGTCTGAGCCTGAAACTATGTGGTTGTTGAGCAATCTACCTTCCACACAACCACTCCTGCGCATATGTGGATATGTTCATATGTATGTATGTGTGTGTATACATACGTATGTATGTGTATGTATACACACATATATAAATATATATATACATATATGTGTGTATCTGTGTGTGTGTCTGTGTTTTGGTGTTTTTTTGTGTCTTTGTTTCTCCCCATTACCGTTTGACGGCCGTTATTGGTGTGTTTACGTCGCCGCAATTTAGCGATTCGGCAGAAAGACCCGATAGAATAAGTACTAGGCTTTAAAAGAAATAAATCTTGAAGGCGATCTATTCAACTAAAATCCTTCTAGGTGCTGCAATTGAATGAATGAAAGAAGCAAACGATAAAAGATTAAATTTACAAACTTCCTCCAGGAAGCACGGAATAGTCTTCTTTATATAGATTTGACCAGATGCAAAAATATTCGTTTCGTTTTTTTTTGCATCAATTGGAATAGTACTCGCTTATGATTCTTCACTTTTATCATTTATCTTTTACTAGCTTTAGCCAATGATCAGCGGCCATACTAGAGCAGCGTTTTGAAGGGTATTAGTTGAACGAATCGCCTGCCGTATTTTTTGAAAAACTGTTAATCATTATATAGCTACCTTTTGGCAAACGGTTTGGTTACATGGCGTAAACAAATTAACACGTTTGTCAAACGTCGGTGTTGGCCGCACATACAAATGCACACACGCACGCATAAATAGATACATATATACACGCACGCACACATTCACACATACACACATATAAGTATGTATGTGCACGTGCACGTATTCATATATATATATATATATATATATATATATATATA
>NC_068985.1:116478069-116480168 GCF_001194135.2 Octopus bimaculoides
GTGCTGTATACCGATTAGTTTGCCCCAATCGTTGTATGAACAGGATTGGGTATTATAAGTCGTGTATTAGCGTGTGTATATGTAAATATATAAAAACAAAAGGATAAAGAGAGCAAAGGTAAGGTTGAAGAATTTTATGGATAGAGTTTTACAGCTGTTTCTGGAAAGATCCAGTACTTCCCTTCATCGGAGACAGAAAAAATAAAGTTATCTATTATTATATCCATGAATACGACGGGTTTGTTTTCAATCCCCGTCTACTAAATCCACTCAGAAAAATTTTGTCGGCCCAGTTCTCACTCTTTGACTGCCAAAATATCATCATCAAATATCACTCCCTTGAGTAAGTTCATTACTTATTTATATTAGCTTGTCGTGAAACAATGTTTAGTCCCAACTCAGTTCAGTCTCAATTCCTCATTTGCTCTTAAGCACTTTGGGCAGTAAATTCACTCCACTAGTTTCTCTGAGCTACTTTTTTTTTCCTCCGCGTCCGGTCTTCTGACATTTACTTCCCTCTTACCGTTTATGAATACTCAGGTTCATGCAGTTTTCAGTTTTCCCCACTTTCATTTTCCATCTGCCGGTGTTGACTTGAAAGCTGTTTTAGGATAGCATTGGTCTGGTTGTCGGAATATTTAACGTCTTGAAACTATCAAAGATGTTCCAAATTCATATTGTTTATAGTATTAGGACTATTAGGAGTATTAACACTATCCAATGCAAGTTTTCCCCTCTTCAAGACAGCATTGTCGTTGTTTGATTATTTGGCTGGTATATTTAGCTGATCAAGTAACTCTAATAAAGAAAAAACTTGGAATGTTTGGTCAGTTAGTTCATATTTCATGTTATAAGAGATAACCTGCGGTCGTCTAAAATAAGTGTTTTATGGTTTTAACAGATGAACCATTTTCTTTTTACATTTATTTTAATGCTTTCCAATTTTCTTTAAATTAATACGAATTACAAACATTATCGATGCAACATAATTGTATGACTTGTTTAATCGACAGATGCTAAGATTTTTCCGCTGAGAACAATCCTTTTAGTGATGTCTAGTGTTAAAAAGCCAAATATACATCAATGCTAAACGAAACAAAATGAATCCAGAAGTGATTACAAGACCGACAGCTACGTATTCCACAGCAGTTGCAACTTATGAACACTGTGCATTCGCGTCACTTCTCAAACAAAACAATATCCAGTAGTTTGAGGTATGTATTGATTCTGTATAAAATATCTGCTGGTTTACGGTGCTGCCACAGAGGCGTAATAAATTCGAATTATGGAATAAACTCAGCTCTATAATAAAAAACAAACATTATCAATACAGCATTCTTAATGCACATGTCTCGTTTTGCCCATTTCTCATGTATATTGTGATTTTTAACACTGTACGACACGAACAAAACCAGTAGCTTCTGCCGTTTATACAGCATACAGACATTATGTCCTACTGAAAATGTGTTTTTCTTTTTTTTATTACAGAGCAGATTCTATTGCATAATTCAAATTTAACATGAAAAATATTTTTATTGTATTGTTTTATAGTATTTTGTAGTTCTATTCTCCCGCTACACTTTCTGTTTATCATATTTGAAATATGAAAAAATTTACCTTTATCAGACACATAACGATAGAGTACCAAGTAAAAGAAAAAGAAAGAATTTATGTGGGAACGCAATAAAAAGACTGGCCTGGTGACAAGTTTGGACGTTCTATAAAATATCATGAGATTCTAAGTGTTTTTGACATTTAGAAAAGTATAATCTAGTTCACATTTTAAACTCATGTATTCAATTTATTGATTTTCATTCCAGTTGTGGAACTGATATTGCCTGACAGGTATCATATATTTCTTAAAAGCTGTCTAGACTGATCTTAAGATTTCTTAACTGTTTTCTTTATGATATATCGGGAAGAATGGAATTCTAATAAATCGCATAAAGAAAATTTAAAACACCTACCACATGTTACCTCGCTGGGAATTTAGATGCTTCGGTGACTAATCAGTTCATCAGTCACATACATACACGCACAGACACACACGCGCACACACACACACACACACACATACACACACACACACACACACACAA
>NC_068985.1:116480383-116481877 GCF_001194135.2 Octopus bimaculoides
TATAAATGTGTGGTAAGAAGCTTGCTTCATAACAACATGGTTCCGGGTTCAGTCCCACAGCATGGCACCTTAAGCTAGTGTTTCGTACTATTGCCTCGGGCCGACCAAAGTGGATTTGGTGGACGGAAACTGAAAGAAGACCGTCATATACGTGTGTGTATGTTTGTGTGTGTGTTCCTGTCTGTGCTTGTTCCCCAACACTGCATGACAACCTATGTTGGTGTGTTTACGTCTGCGTAACCTAGCGTTTCGCAAAGAGAACGATAGAATAAGTATGAGGCTAAACAAAACATAAGTAATGGGGTCGATTCTTTCACCTAAAATTTCCTCAAAGCGGTGCCCTAGCATAGCCACAGTCTAATGGCTGAAACAAGAATAAAAGTTTTTAAAAATATATATAACACAGAGATAATAGGTTTGATACATTTTATTAGGGCTTACAATTGTTTTCGAGAAGCATAATAGAAGTTTAATTCCGTTGGTTAATTTTATTAATTTATCGATCGATAATCAGTCGAGTGAAAAAGTTGAGAACAATTTTTCCTCCGCTATCCTCTTCAAAGTTACTTTTTCTTCAGCAAGTTGTTGACCAGCCAAACATTGGCAAAACCATGGAAGAGCAAATAGTAGTAGCAGCAAGAATCAAAGAATAGTAGAATTGGCCACGGTAAGTCTTCAAGCAATAATTAGTCTTTCTTTTTTTAATACTTACATGTAAACACGTCAGTTTTACCTCTCATAATCTTGTAATAATATATCATTTCCGGAAGACCTGAACGAGGTATGGTGGTATCAGATTTCATTCAATCTCATTTATGTGTGCCAAACTATATTAATGTAAATGGTAAATATCCTCTTCGTTTATGGAAGACCATTAGATTGCTCCTAGAAGCTTCCCTTCCAAGGCATAAGTCTGAGCAAGATTGTTTATGGAAGGCCATGCATACAGACTCCCCTTTCCATGCCACCGATGTTATCCAAGGGAAACGCGAAGGTTAATACAGAATGGTTTCAGTGACATCGGAACTCATTTCTACAGATGAGTGGACTGGGGCAACGCAAAATAAAACGTCTTGATCAAGAAAACAACACACAGCACGGTCCAGGAACCGAACTCACTGCCTCATGATTGTAAGCCCAACGCTCTAACCACTGAGCCATGCGCCTATTTGAAATAAGTATAAGGGAAGTGTAAATAAACGAAAAACATTAGGCCACTGATTTACAAGTTCGGCTTGTGACAAAGAGATCTTCTGAGTTATTTCGCCTGGAGAATAGAGTTTCAACCTTTTGAGGTGAGCTCAATAATCTAGTTATGTTCTGTGATTGATCTCTGTGGGTTTTCCAATCATCATTGTATCATCTTTTGCGTAAGGGGGCTACAGTGTGCAGCAGATTTCGCGGTGGGACCTAGCAAGCACAAACACACACACACGCACACACACACTCACACACACACACACACACACACACACACACACACACACACACACA
>NC_068985.1:116481942-116482842 GCF_001194135.2 Octopus bimaculoides
CACACACACACACACACACACACACACACACGCACACTCATATACACACACGCAAATATATTTCAATGTACACAGTTTCGGTGCAGCCTGTCAATCTGCAAGACATGGCAAACAAATCTCCCTCATATCACACACAACTATTTCACAAATGTGAATGACGCATTGGTTAATGTCGCCTGGAAAGAAGAGATGATGGTTATACATTGACCGATTATGAAGATAACATTGTGTGATCCTTATATTAGGAATGACTAATCAGGTCTTATGTCACTTACTTTTATCAATTACTGAACGGATTTGTCTGTCAGCTAAGGTTATCGTGATAATCCGTCCTCTGTCTGATGACTATGGCGGTGAAAATCTCTGAGTAGAAAGCTCTCCCTGTCAAGCCAAACTTTTATCAACATTATCGAATATAATTGAAACCAGGTGAAGCAGGAAAAGCGAAAGTGAGTGTGAGAGGGATCAAGAGAGAGGGAAAGAGTGCTAGGGAGAATGAGAGGGGTCAAGAGAGAGTTAGGGAGAGGAATTTCCATCCTGAAAATGTTAAGTGCTGTGAAATCTCGTTTTTATATTATTTTGCGAGATTCTTGGTGTGAGTTCGTGTGTCGAAACAAATTCATATATAAATGTGAGTTATTTTTTATGTTCAGTTATAACAAGAACAGCTTTACGTGGGTTACTCTTTTTACTCTTTTACATGTTTCAGTCATTTGACTGCGGCCATACTGGAGCACCGCCTGTAGTCGAGAAAATCGACCCCAGGACTTATTCTTTGTAAGCCTAGTACTTATTCCATCGGTCTCTTTTTACCCAAGCGCTAGGTTACGGGGACGTAAACACACCAGCATCGGTTGTCAAGCGATGGTGGGGGGACAAACACAGACAGACAGACAGACA
>NC_068985.1:116482973-116490610 GCF_001194135.2 Octopus bimaculoides
TACCAAATCCACTCACAGGGCTTTGGTCAGCCCGAGGCTATAGTAAAAGACACTTGCCCAAGGTGCCACGCAGTGGGACTGAACCCAGAACCATGTGGTTGGTAAGCAAGCTATTTACCACACAGCCACTCCTGTACATTAGTCTTAAACAAGAATATTATTGACAGTAACTTCGAAGTTTTCGCTGCCTAACCCATCGTCGGAATGCGATACATTGACGTTAATCTTGGTTTTATATAGTCTCTGTTGAGTTGAGCTCTTCCTTGCGTAAGTGGATTTGAGTGAAGTGTTAATTAGTTTGTAGAATGGGTTGTGATGGATAGGTGTTTTAGCAAAGTTTTTAAGTTTTGAGTTATATTATTGTTCATGTGTATAGAACTTTTTAAACAGGTGCGTATATTTAGGTGTCTATATTAGAGTGTCACCCCTTCGGGTTATGAAAATTCCTTTTAGTGTTTCACAAAAAGTATGTAGATATAGGTGCAGGAGTGCCTGTGTAGATATAGGCGCAGGAGTGGTTGTGTAGTAAGTAGCTTGCTCACCAACCACATAGTTCCGGGTTCAGTCCCACTGCGTGGCACCTTGGACAAGTGTCTTTTACTATAGCCTCGGGCCGACTACAGCCTTGTGAGTGGATTTGGTAGACGGAAACTGAAAGAAGCCCGTCGTATATTCGTATATATACTATGTGTGTGTATATGTTCGTGTGTCTGTGTTTGTTCCCCCAACATCGTTTGACAACCGATGCTGGTGTGTCTACGTCCCCGTAACTTAGCGGTTCGGCAAAAGAGACCGATAGAATAAGTACTAGGCTTACAAAGAATAAGTCCTGGGGTCGATTTGCTCGACTAAAAGGTGTGCTCCAGCATGACCGCACTCAAATGACTGAAAGAGGTAAAAGAGTAAAGAGTATATGTCTAGCATTTGCTAGTAGCTTTAGTTATATTTTGTTTTTATTGGAGTTAATGTTTTGTTTTGAAAATGTAAAGATCAAAGATGGAAGTTTAAATCCTTGTTTAAAACCTTGGTAAATGGGCGTGTCAATTTAAATTTTTTTGTATATATAATGGAATGTTTTAGTGGTTCACAAAAGAATGTTAGTAGGTGGTATGTTTTAGCTAGTCACTTTCTTTACATGGTGTTGTTGTTGTTATTGAGGTTATTTCCTGTCTATATTCGTTTATTGTATTTGGTTATTTCCTGTTTGTATGTGGGGATTTTAGTCTGGCATGTGACCGTGTTGTTAATATAGCAATGTGTTTAAGGCGGCGAACTCGCAGAAACGTTAACACATCGGGTGAAATGCTTAGCGGTATTTCGTCTGTCTTTACGTTTTGGGTTCAAATTCCGCCGTGGTTGACTTCCGTCGATAAATTAAGAACTAGTTACGCACTGGGGTCGATGTAATCGACTTAATCCCTTTGTCTGTCCTTGTTTGCCCAATATGTTTAGCCCCTTATTTAAAAAGTTAAAATTATTTTTTTTTAAAAGAGTAAAAGCAGAAATGAGTAGTCCAACTTGCTTGCATATCAATATATGTGTGCTTCCATATCAATATGTGTGTGTTTAGGTTTGTGGACTTATATTAGAAAAACCTTTCATGAGAATTTTGGTTGCAGATATTAGAATACTGCTGTCGTACGTATGGCCTACCAGCAGCGAATCTCTCCAGCTAGAGATTAACCACAGCCTCCAGCATCTTGAGATAACGGTTGAATACAGCTTAAGGGTTGCTAAATGATGTGGAGTATATACCGACACGACAACGCCGTAAGAACGCCTGCTGGGTCCCTTTCTGTAGGCCAGGGCTGTTTAGTGTCCGTTGCAGCTGTCCTTGTCACGTCTTACAGCCTTTATAATATTCATAGAGCATTGAACAGTAGTCATGATGTAGGCATGCTGATATTGGAGCGAATCATCATAATACAGGTAACTCCTTTCCAATATTCAGATAGCTTCTAGTCCTCCATATCGGTTAACTTTTTCTCAACTATAACTTTAACCTTTGCACTCTCCAACATCTTGGACTATCCATCTACCAGTACATCAAGCCTCTCCTGAACAAAGAAGACATTGCCAAATAATCAAATTTAGACCAAATATGCTGTAGACATATGTACATTTATATACGACGGGCATCCTCACACATTTTGGCTATTAAATTTATTCACAAGACATTCGGGACTGGTGTAGAAAACATTTTCTTAAGGTGCGACGCAGTGGGACTGAACCCGAAATTAGGTTTTTGCTAAGCAAGCATATTAACCACACGGCTATGCCTGTAAAGTTGAATATGCCTATCAAAGGACACGGATTTTTGTTCCTCTTCTAGATTTTACTTCTAAAGTTATCTTCGGTTTCAATCTGGAAAGACCTACCTCAGATGACAGTAATGAAGTCGAAGTCATGGATCATAGCATATGTATGCCATAGTACAATGTTTAATTTCACTCTGACTCATCTCTTTTCTAGCACGGACTTATTTTTCTTTCAATTTCTTTCTTCAGTATATTTTGAAATTTAACTTCGTTTTCCTACTGTTTTGTTCATTACTGAATATTTTTTTCTGTGCAGCTATCTTCTAGTTTCTATTTACATAGAGACAACCATCCTTTCCTGTGACTACTTTTGTTTTATTTGTATATTTATCGTTACTTGTTGCTGTCATTTAATTTCATAAAATTGGTTATAAAAGAACTAGTGTTAAATCCCCAGATTTGTAGTAACCTCAAAGTTTTGAGGTCTATAGTGCTAAAAATATCATTGCTTTTATCATTGTTGGTGCAGTTGTTTTGTCTTATTTTTGATGTTGTACAAATGATCCCCAGATAAAAACTTCTACGATGGTAGCGCCAGACGCGCTTTACTAGTCTTCTTGACTGGTTTGTGCTATATCCATAATTCCTTTCTAAGTATAAAAAAAAAGAGAGCAAAGAATGAGCGAGAGACAAAAGGAAATCTGGGAGAGCAGCTAAAAAAGGAAGCAGGAAGACGAGAAGAGGGGAAAATTATGAAAGGAAAATGAAGGAAAGGAACGAGAAAATAATGAAGAATAGAATAAATGTTATAAATGTTGGTAGCAGCAACAGCAGCAGCGGCGGCGGATGTAGTAGTAGTAGTAGTAGTAGTAGTAGTAGTAGTAGTGGTGGTGGCGGATGTAGTAGTAGTAGTGGTAGTAGTAATAGTAGTAGTAGTAGTAGTAGTAGTAGTAGTAGTAGTAGTAGTAGTAGTAGTAGTAGAAGTGGCGGCGGATGTAGTAGTAGTAGTAGTAGTAGTTTGACAGTATTTGCAGCCGCAAGAGCGGATGTTGTTGATAAAGAGCAAAAGAATGAGAAAAGCAGAAGATAAAGAAGAAGAAGAAGAAGAAGAAGAAGAAGGAGAAGAAGAAAAAAAAGGGAAGAAGAAGAAGAAAAGGAAGAAATTTAAGACTAAGCGAGATATTAGCGATATACATATGTATGTATGCATGCATGTTTGTACATATATATACATGTGTGTGTGTGTGTGTGTGTGTGTGTGCGCCTGTGTGTATTCATATTTATAAGCGCGAGTGCATGTGTGTTGAAACACGCATATTGGTAGATAGGCAGAGAGAAGAAGAGAGTGTGAAAGTGATAGAGGGTGAGAGAGAGAAAGAAGTGTTTATTCTGCTTAGTAACCATTTTTCTGCAGACGTGAAAGTGGTAGGTGGATAAAATCTCTATTCCAGTCAGAAAATCTTTGACACTGAATTGATAACATTTCACTGGTCGCAAAGTGTTGCCTGTTATCTTCATATACATCTATTGTTGTCTTTTGTTGTTTTTTTTTGTTTCTTTTGCTCTTTTTTTTTTGTTTGTTTGATTAGTTTTCTGCTATTTAATTTTTTTTTTTCGCACCTCCCTCGAACGTTTGGAAACTTGCAGATTTCAAATTTAACTTTCTGCTTCAAATTTGTTTTGTAAAATTGCTAAATTTGCTGTTCAAAATATTGTTAGCTAAAATGAAATATAAAAGAAGCAACGAAAAAAAGACAATGATAAATTGAAAAAGACTTCGTAATTTTTTTTAATTAACATCTTGTTTATTATGCAGTGCTTTACTTTATAGCTGTTTACTATTATATTAAAAATTCTCGATGCAATGTTCGTACAGTGCGAAGTAACATTGTATTTGTATATTTGTGTAAATCATGTGCTCCTACTTTGTCCTTTTATATAATCAGTTTGAAGAAGATAATGACGATATGGATTGTTTCTGTTTTCAACCCCGACCCACTGCTTATCTATATTCCTATATCTTAATATTTTGTTTGAACTTCGACATAGATATAAAAGAAAAATAAATCAGTTATTTAAATATGTCAATTCTTTGTGTTGAACTCAGAATTCTTCCCTTCAAAATCAAATTTGTAATCACATACATAATGAGCATAGAATTACCTCCCTTTGTATCAGTGTCCATGCTAAGGGCCTCACACGTGCATATTTTATTAGTTTATCCTTTCCTTTTCTAGTTATATTGTCCCGTTGTTGACATTGGTGCATCGAATAAAAGATATTTGCTTTCTTCTTTCCTTGGCAATCATCACATCCTCAGACATTCGTTATCTCCCGTGGTGTAAATCATCTTCAATCTCCCCAACATTTATTCTGGTGGCCAAGAAAATACTTTTAATCTACTTTCCATTCATTATTCTCAAATCTTCCAGTCATTATCTACATATTTATCCTCAGTCATTCGTATTCTCCAGCGGTTTAAAGTATCGTGAATTTCCCTACCATTTAACCTTAGGATTAGGAAAAAAGTGGCAGACCCATGGGTCTGCCACTTTTTTCCTAATCCGACATCCCCAAACTATGAGATATACTTTGGTTCTATCGTTAACCATTTCGGAACAGGTGTAGTTTTAAAGTGTGAGAAGGCTAATAAGACGGAACCCCACCAACCTAATGGCCAAGAGAATACTTTTAATCTGCTCTCCACTCATTAATTTCAACCGGCACCAGTGAATTTGTCAAGGATGTTAAACTCCCTGCTAGCATTTTAAATTACCCATCATAACGAGTCGGCTATTCATGAAAGAACATAATAATATCTGTGTTGTCTTAGTATTATAAGGATTGTAGAGAGAGGGGAGATACAATGAGAGTTGTAGGAGGGAAAGATGCTTGATAAAATTCACGTTTTCTGAAAGAAGAACGTCGTGTGACGATAAAGACAATAAAAATAGTTTGGAATCGTTGTGACAAATGTACGCAGAATCCCTCATGAAGGTCTGAAAATTTGCAAAATTTGTGTAAAGTTTGTTCCCATGGTGACGAGAATTTGGGTAACCAAAAACTTGACAGGGATGTGGGTTGTCCCTCGCCCTCCCTACACTCCAGACCATACTTCCTATGACTTTTGGTTGTTCCACAAGCTGAAGTAAAATCTGAGGGAAGGTGTTTTGAAGACATTAAGAAGGCGAGGAGGTTGTGGCACGCAGTGTTTAGTAGGATATGTTCAAATAGCTGTTACATCTGTCTCAAATCTGCAATGACAAGAGTTGGTTGCTCAGCTTCTTCGATGTATGGTAACGATATACATAAATTACAATAAACTACAACAGTTATAACTGTCTCTTCTAAAATAAATCTCAAAACCTCTGGAGTAAACCTTGTATATTTATCTTGCAATGTTTGGATAATATAAGGCGGTGAGCTGCCAGAATCGTTTGCAAACCTGGCGAAATGCTTAGCGGCATTACTTCCGTCTTTACGTTCTGTGTTCAAATTCCACCGAGGTCGACTTTGGCTTTTATCCTTTCGGGATAAAATATAATAAATAAGTACCAGTTAAGTATTGGGATCGATGTAATCGACTTATCCCCTCTCCCGAAATTGCTGGCCTTGTGCCAAAGTTTGAAATATTATCAACTCTACCTATACAGCAAACGGTATACAAAACAGTGGTATATGTATATGCAAAGAGATAATATAATCGAAGCAAAGAAGACGGCGAGGTGGCAGAGTCGTTAGCATGCCGGATGAAATGCTTAGCGGGATTTCGTCTGTCTTTACGTTCTGAGTTCAAATTTCGCCGAGGTTGACTTTGCCTTTCATCCTTTCGGAGTCGATAAATCAAGCACCAGCTGCGTACTGGGGTCGATCCAATCGACTGGTCCCCTCCCCAAAAATGTCGGGCCTTGTGCCTAGAGTAGAAGAGAAACGGTATACAAAACAGTGGTATATGTATATGCAAAAAGATAATATAATCAAAGCAAAGAAATCGGCGAGCTGGCAGAGTCATTAGCACGTCGGATGAAATGCTTAGCGGTATTTCGTCTGTCTTTACGCTCTCAGTTCAAATTCCGCCTAAGTCGTCTTTGCATTTCATCCTTTCGGGGTCAATAAATCAAGCACCAACTGCGTACTGGGGTCGTCCAATCGACTGGTCCCCTCCTCAAAAATTTCGGGCCTTGTGCTTAAAGTAGAAAAGAATCGACTTATCTCCTTCCTCGACATTGCTTGACATGTGCTAAAAAATTTTGAAGCCAAAGACCAGGCAACGACAATTTCTATATATCATATGATTAAATTTCCATATAAGAAATACAACTACCAACATAGTAAAACGTGTGTCAGTGTTCAATCTTCACTCTGACACAAAATTATATTCATAAAGGATTGAATAAGTAATTAGAATGATAGAAAAGCTTCCTAATTTCCCGAACGATTTCAAGGCAAGACGAATCTTTGAATATAACATTAGGTATGAAAGGATGCAAATGAAAGGCGTAAGTCTATTTTCTCTAGTGATATAGGGCATTGGCACATAAAGCGTATGTCCTAATATTATTTACAATTTTGCATTCGTTGTCATCAAGCATGCTCCAGTAATTTGGAAACGGTGTAGGAAATTCTAGTCAGCACACATTCTCACACTTACGCAGCAGCATGCAAACCCATTCACACACATGTAACACACAGATTCACAAGAATAGTATTATTTTCTCATCTGCTCTGTTACTCACTTTACTCAATGTGTATGTGTGTGCGCGTGCATATATATAAATATAGTTGAAATTTACAGAAAAGCAGAAGATGAAGACCATGTGTATGAGCAACAAACAGTTGTATTAGTTTGGCGCTCGGGAAAGTGAGAAAGTCTTTTACGTTTCAAACAGTATTGCTTGCTTCAGGCATAACGCTGAGGCCATGATGCAGCATGACTCTTAATGGTTAAGTCCAACCCTGCTTATTTTTTAAAAGTCTGGTATTATTTTGTCGGGCTCTTTTTGCTATCCGATGAATTACAGTAATGCAAACAAGCCAAACCGATTCTCAAAAGGTGATACGAACGAAATACAAAAGAAAAACACGTATACCAACACGCCCACACCCCCCGCACACATGCACACACAGTCATATACATGAATATATATATATATATATATATATTTATATAGGAATTCTTTCAGTTTCTGTTTACTCAACCTATTCACAAGTATTTAGTGGATCAGGAGCTAGAATAGAATTCAGTTGCCGAAGATACCACGTAGTGGAACCGAGCCCGGAACCATGTACGTATAGACCGACAGACAGATAGACAATTGGGTAGATAGATAGATAGATAGATAGATAGATAGATAGATAGATAGATAGGTAGAGAGATAG
>NC_068985.1:116494231-116495886 GCF_001194135.2 Octopus bimaculoides
TATATATATATATATATATATATATATATATATATATGTATGTATGTATGTATTTACATACATATATAAACATACATACATATATATACAGTTTTATATTTATATGTATATATGTATGTATGCAAGTATGTATGTATTAGTTACACAAATAGGTGAAGAATATATATTTATACGTAAATATGCATATAAACGTATATATACATAATCATATTTATATACATATATGTATATGTGTGTGTGTGTGTGTCTGTGTATGTGAGCGTGTGTGCAAATTATTCATGTGGCTTATTGAAATAACTTAGAAACGCAGTCTTTTCGAATGTAATAAGCGTCGGATATCATTTAGCAAATAAAGTGTTTAAGACCCAGTAAACTTGATAACAATAACCGACTGATAATGGTAAGGATGTTTATAACAAATGGCATTTCGTATGCATTCATACATATATATATATCTGTGCGGGCGTGTGTGTGAGTGAGTTCATCTGCGTATGTCTACATACATGCAGATAAAGATTTAATTAAATATGCACATACATGCAAGTATATATACATATAAAATATATATCTATATCAACATACATTTAACGCATATATAGACTTAAGTATTTTATATCTAGTCACAGTTATATACATTTCTATATATGTATAACTATCTATCTATCTATCTATCTATCTATCTATCTATCTATCAATTTAACTATCTATCTATCTATCTATCTATCTATCTACACACATAAATATATGTATGCATACATATATCTATATATATATATATATATATATATATATATATATATATATATTGATTGATTGATTGAATGAATGATTGATTGATTGATTGATTGATTGATTGCTTAGTTGATAATTGTAACTATAAAGATATGCAGATACACACACATCCATGTCAATAGATACATACACACGCACACCTAAACTCAACTCTGCATATATTCATACATAAGCATATATATATACATATATACAAACACATTATACATATCTATATACACGCACATATTGTTTGTTGATAACTGTTTGTTGACAGTTTATTAAAAGTGCGTAAATGAATAAGTAATTTCGAAACGAGTTTATAAGTTGTTGTTCTTTTTTAATCTTTTTTGTTTTAGTTGTTGCTTTCCACTTTTTTTTTTAATCTTTTGCAAGAGCGTGAAATTAAATGACTGTGAAGGCAGGAAATGAAAATAGCTGCAGAATTTGAGAGGAAAATATTGTTATTGAGTTTAGTTCATACCGTTTACTTACTGTGAAGTTCATTTAAAAGAAGTATTTGATTTCTCCCAGGCAATATCAGGCAGGCATGACACGTGTGTGTGCGTATGTGTGTGTGTGTATGTGTGTGTGTGCGTGTGAATGTGGTTGTATGTGTGACTGTGTGTGTGTACCTCTTCGTGTGTGTATGTGAGTCGCTTTGTGTGTATGCATCTGTAATTATGTATGCTTTTATGCAAGTGTAGTTTACGTGACGCACCAGAACATACGTATGTATAAGCATATCAATATATATTAATATATATGCATACATATATATTTGTATGTATGTATATACATATATATATATATATGTTTGTGAGTGTGTGTGTGTAATTATATTCATACAAATGCATATATATATATATGTATACATATATATA
>NC_068985.1:116495896-116496218 GCF_001194135.2 Octopus bimaculoides
TATATATATATATATATATATATATACATATACATATACATATACATGTACATATAGATGCATATATATGCATATATGTGTGTATATATATATATTTGCAGTCAAGCATGACATTGTGACTTTGTACGTGGGTGTATGTGTGTTTGCGTGTGTGTGCGCATGTATGTGTGCGTGCGTTCGTATGGTTGTCTACATGCTTATGTATTTGGTATGTTCATACATGTCACTTTACATACTTAGTATTTACTTATATACATATTACTTATATACATATTTACATGTAAAGTGACATATATTTATATGCAAATATATCCATACATTC
>NC_068985.1:116497009-116501849 GCF_001194135.2 Octopus bimaculoides
TATATATATATATATATATATATATATATATATATATATATATATTGCTTTACATTCGCATATATACCTGCCTGCAATTCTGTGCTTATATACATCTGTGTGTATGTTTAATGCGTATGTATTCATAATATACATGCTTCCTTTATCTATCTACCTATCTATTTATTTATCTATCTTTCTGTCTGTCTGTCTGTTTATCTCTCTGTCTATCACACACACTCACACATCTAATTTAATTTCATATATACATGTATTTATATATATATGCATATAATGTCTACATTCAATGCACGTACTCCTGTGTATTGACATTGTCATATTCATTATATAAACATTTATATATGCATCCATACATATGTACATATACTTAGAATCATGTGGATATTCATCATTATATATAGACTTTTATATATCCCTCTGTACAGGCATGCATTTATCGCATGACTTTAGCTAGTTAACTGCTGATGTAAATACACAACTATGAGTACATAAAAGCATCCTTATGTATCTAAAGCCAGAGAATTTGTGAACCCGAGAACTTATGCCACGAATACAGTGAAGAGAAACTTGTGAAAAATTGTGTTTCGAGATGTGCTAAGTGAATTGCAATTATCAAAGCTACGATGTCAGAAGAGCGATGGTATTGGAGATGTTTGCTTGTACTTTCTCCAGACTACAAGAAAGCATTATATTCTGTATTCTACGAATGATTACCACTGACCTTCGTAACCTTTCAAGAGACTATAATTAAATCCATGGACAATCTGAGTTCGTCCTAGTCTACCAACCTAAAGTTAGTTTAATACAATAAATGAGGGTATGAATTTTGAAACATAAAGCAAACTTAAGTTATGATTTATCAAATTAATCCCCCCGTGAACCTTTCTACGCTTGCAGTGGTTCCAGTTTTCTTTCTGCTGATGAAATATAAAAGTTATAAACATCGGTTCATGTGGTATTAACATCAAACCAATACATACGTATGTTGTAGAAAATCTGGAAGTATATTCCGAAAGTATGAATAAATAATGAACCCTTGAACTCGTTACAAATTCTGGAATGATATAGGAATGAAGTACAGCAAAGGTAGATGTGCATAGCTGATTGTAAAACGATGAAAATCATGAAGGTAATCAAGCAGCACACCTATCAATATTTCTATCATGGGGTATGGCGGTGAGCGGGAAGGATCGACAGTACGACAGGCAAAATGCTTAGCGATATTTCGTCCGTTTTACGTTCTGAGTTCAAATTCCGCCAAGGGCAATTATATCTGTTATCCTTTCGAGGTCGATGAAATAAGTATCAGTTGAGTACTGGAGTCAATGTAAATCGACTGAATCACTACTCCGAAATTGCTGGGATTATGCCAAAATTTTACCCCAATATCTCTGTTATTGGCATAAATTCAGA
The DNA here is from genome assembly GCF_001194135.2 of Octopus bimaculoides. NCBI lineage: Eukaryota > Metazoa > Mollusca > Cephalopoda > Octopoda > Octopodidae > Octopus > Octopus bimaculoides. The sequence continues at coordinate 116,498,423 of NC_068985.1, forward strand.
CTTATTCAGACATTAGGTCATTTGGCGCATTGTACTTTTGAACTTTTGCTTACATACCTATAATGATTTCCATCCCTTGCAGTCAATTGCACTCAGAAATATCCGAACCCATTGTATCTCCTCGTTTCATCAAGCTTGCTATGTTCAACAGTTCAGGCACCGCACTAATTAACATATCCTGTAGTTCCTTCTCATATACATATATATATAATCATCGATCTTCGCTCAATATCCATGTATTAAATTTATTCACAAGGCATTGGTCGATTCCAAGCCATAATAGAAGACACTTGACCAAGGTGCCGCATAGTGGAATTGTATTCGAAGCGACGTCATTACAAAATGAGTTTCTTAATCACACCATGACATGTCAAAACTAAAGAGAACGACAACAGATGAAAAGTGACCCAAGCTAGCATATTAGAAGAGATCCTAGATTTAAGGATAACTACTGCAATAACTAACATACACCAAAAGATATAACAGACAGCGTAAACGCAAAATGATTGGCTATGAGACTTTTTGGCGTCACTGATTCGACACTAACTTGTTTGACATCAGACGATGTAATCTCTCTCTCTCTCTCTTTTTCTCTCTCTCTCTCTCTCTCTCTCTCTCTCTCTCTCTCTCTCTCTCTCTCTCTCTCTCTCTCTGTTTATGTGTGTGTGTGTGTGTGTGTGTGTGTGAGCATATATTTCGTTTGTGTACGAGGAGAGGCAAAAGTGTTTATGTCAATTGTTCAATCAATAAAATGTAATGTCTCTCCCCATCTCTGTCAATATTTTATCTCTGTGTATATTTCTGCACGCTTGTGTGTGTATAAGTGTGTGAGTGTGTGAACGTGTGCGTAGGTGTGTGTTCACTTCCAGCATCAAACGTTACAGTCGCTAAACCAAGCTGAATGTCCACTCAGCTGTACCAAATAGTAAGCGTCCAAACCTTGCCCCCAACTGTCTTGCTCTGAATATGATGTTATTATTTTCTGTTACACGCCATATACGAATCTATTATATGAAGATTGTAAAATATGAACTTCAGTTAGGCCGCAATGTTCTAGTATATCAACTGTACCGGCTCTGGTTCGAACCCACCTAACTGCCCCATTGTTTAAGCTGTCAAGTGAACCAACGGGAGGGACTTCGTGGTTGCTCCATCTGCTAGCTACAGCATTTAATTCTCCCTACCTCTAGATTTCTTTAAAGCAGATTTTCTGGTTAGTGGAGTCCTGGATTTTAGAGAAATATCGTGGCTGAAAAGGCATTGATCAAATGTGTGTTTAACCAAGATAATCCTAGGCTAAATAACCTAATTCCGTTATTTTGGGTGTTATTTAATCCTATGTAATCCCTGAGCAAAACCCTTCCTACCATGTCCACCCCTCATTTAGTTGTCATTAAACCTACATTGCCCAATATATATTTTTCTTTATTTGAAATTATAGGGCGTAATTTCAGATAGTTTTGGTTGCTGTTTCTTGGAATTTGAACAAACTAGTAGGATTTTCTACATTGGCTTGACTGATTAAGATGTTGTTTATAACCCTAAATGAGACCTCACTGAGTTAATATACGACCAGATACATTCCAACTGAGGCCATCCCAACCTTTCCTCAACCGTTACGTACATTATCTATCCATTATACCTCACCTATTTCAAAATATATTTTTGCCATGTCATTTGATAGAAATTTATCTGCTATTTCTCATCGCGCAGTTGACTACGTAATGACTATACATGTGGACCAAGTATTTTTCCGTGGTACACAAATTACATATATATTCTGGTTAAACTGGATCTAATCAGCTCGGAGCTACACGGCAACAGACCAACTATTTCACCCCATTCTTCCTGTTATATATATTTATAATGTAAAGGCTGGTGGATTAGCAAAAAATACAATGGACAGAGCTTCGGAAGAAAACCACTTTGTCATATTCGTTTCAACTTTCTAAGTTTGAGTTCAAATTACTCTGAGGTCAAATTTGCCTTCCAACTTGTTTGGAGCAATAGAAGAAAATACCAATGAAATAGTAGAGCCGATGTAATTGACTTTCCCGCTTTTACACAGTTGTTGGCTTCAACGCTAAATTGGAAACGATTGACATCATTAATCAAAGGTGGTCTGTACGGCCAACATTTTAGGTAAGCACTTGCGTGCTGAGGGTGGAGCTGCGTTCTGTCTTCGAATGCATCAGTCCATGTCTCATTAGACGGTGAAGCAGCTCTGCATGTGTTTCGGCTCCCTCCGATGCAGGGGATAAAAACACCCACACAAGCTTTGTTGAGTCAAATGTCGTGACTCTGAACCAGATGTTTGTAACATCCTCAATGCTCGTTCTTGTCTCACCACCCATACTTTCTTATACTCTCTTTTACTCTTTTACTTGTTTCAATCATTTGACTGCGGCCATGCTGGAGCACCGCCTTTAGTCGAGCAAATCGACCCCAGAACTTATTCTTTGGATGCCTAGTAGTTATTCTATCGATCTCTTGTGCCGAACCGCTAAGTTACGGGGACCTAAACGCAAGCGATATTGGGGGGACAAACACAGACACACAAACATATATATATATATATACATATATATACATATATACATATATATATATATACATATATACGACGAGCTTCTTTCAGTTTCGGTTTACCAAATCTACTCACAAGGCTTTGGTCGGCCCGAGGCTATAGTAGAAGACACTTGCCCAAGGTGTCACACAGTGGGAATGAACCTGGAACCATGTGGTTGGTAAGCAAGCTACTTACCACACAGACACTCGGACAATGAAATTATGTATAATGTATAGTTGCAGGAGTTTTACGTTCAGATTTTGAATAATAATGAATTTAATTTTTGTTTACCGTATCTAATTTTTCCATGTATTTCTCGTTTCTATGTTTCACAAAATAGCAAGGTACGAGTGAAGTGCTGAAGTACTAAAGTCCATGCTTGCATCTCACTCCCAGAATTGATAAACTGAGCCATAATTTAGAAACCATCATCATTATGGTCATCGTGATTATCACTATTAACATCATCATTGTCATCATCATCATCATCATCATCATCGTCATTATCATCACCATCCGCCATCACCTTCGTCATCAAGTACGAACGTCACCTACGTCATCGTCGTCATCATCTTAATAGCGAGGCCATCATCACTACCACCACTACATATTAACAATCTTCGTCCCCTTCATCATCATCATCATCATCATCATCATCATCATCATCAGGACCATCAACACCACCGTTACGGCGTCTACGACAATCTATTCTGAAACCACAACGATTAACACCTTCACCGCGACCAGCATCATAATCATCATCATCATCATCATCATCATCATTATCGTCATCGTCATCGTCATCATCATCATCATCATCATCATCATCATCATCATCATTATCGTCATCGTCATCGT
>NC_068985.1:116505580-116510263 GCF_001194135.2 Octopus bimaculoides
ATGATGATGAGGACGATGATACTGATTATGGTGATGATGATGACGTCGACGATGATGGTGATTATGACGACGACGAAAATGGTGATGATGATGATGACAACGACTATGATGACAATGATGATGACGATGATGATGATGGTGATGACAACAACGACTATGATGACGATGATGACGACGACGACGACGACGACGACGACGATGACGATGATGATGATGATGGTGATGATGGTGATGATTATGATGATGGTGATGATGATGACAACGACTATGATGACGATGATCATGATGATGACAACGACGACGACGACACTGACAATGAAGCTGACGACGACGATGTGGGTGATGATAGCTTTGCCTATATCGGTGGTGACAGATATCACTGTTGGCATGCGGTTAGCTGAGTGCTCATTGTTCTGACAGCACATAACAAACAAGAACGGCGCGTGCAGCATTCTCACAAACCTTTACTGGAACGATTCTTGTTTTTGTCCGACGTACAATGTCCTTTTCAACACCGCACGTCCATCAGACATACCTTCGTACGAATACCGGTGTAAAATCGCTTTCCGCAACTATGATACACGGATATCTGTTTTAATCTAGTACTGATTCTGTGGCATGTGGTAGATTAATAATAATATTTTCTTTTATCTGTAAGTGATAAGAGCTTAACGAGGTACAATAAGATACAATAAAACTTAAACCTAAAGTTCACAATGGTATGTGGGTTGGGACAAAATATTCATGCAAAGACGACAGGAGAGGCGAAAGATGTTCTACAAATGAAACGGAAACAAGCTAAAGGCTTTTTTTTTTTACTTAGCATATTTGGTGGCATAAAGGACACACAGGCATATTAGTCACACGCCAATTTCCGCAGCGCATACTCAGGATAAAGATTTTTTTTTTTTTTTTAGTATTTACGGTTGGGAGTCCAAACTACTCACGTAGGACCTGGGGTAGTATTTTGAGACATTTTTCTGCGTTTATATACCATCAAATTACAGCGAAAGAGGAAATAGATCATATATAAATAAGATAAAGTATAATAAAGTACATTCCAGAATATCTGCGAGGTCAACTTTGCTTTTCATCCTTTCGGGGGTCGATAATTCAGTACCATTTAAGTACAGGAGTCAATGTGATCGACTATCCCGCTCCCCAGGAATTCTAGGCCTTGTAAGTATTATGGAAAAAATATTACAATACAGAACGCGGCGAGGTGGCAGAAACGTTAGCACGTTGAGCGAAATGCTTAGCAGTATTTCGTCTGTCTTTACGTTCTGAGTTCAAATTCCGCCGAGGTCGACATTACCTTTCATCCTTTCGGGGTCGATAAATTAAGTACCAGTTACGCACTGGGGTCGATGTAATCGACTTAATCCCTTAATCCCAGTTGCGTACTGGGATCGATCTACTCTTCTGGCTCCCCCTCCCACAAAATCGTTGCAGCGCCAGGCAAAATTTTAGCGGCATTTCTTCCAATTTTACGTTCTGAGTTCAAATTCCGCCGAGGTCGACATTACCTTTCATCCTTTCGGCGTCGAAAACCAAGTACCAGCTGAACACGGCAGTCGATATGATCAACTTACCCCGCTACCGAAATTTCAGGCCTTGTACCAAAACTTGAAACCAATATTACATTACAGAATCTTGGAATGAATTGGCCTAAGGTTGGAAAAGGAAAATTAAGTAAATAGACACTATGGAGAATGGATATTATATGTATAATTCAGATGCACAGGCTTACCTCATACGCTGTCGTTATGAGTTTGCTTAAATCTTTTGTAGTGATATATGTGAAGCAGGCTGTGACTTAAACTATGATGGTATTATGTGTATCAGGCACGTGCCGTTAGTAATTACTCAGGGTTGGCATTTGGTGACCTTTATGTAGTAAAACACATAAAAAGTACGTGAAACACAGGCACACGACTGAGTTGAAGACAGATTTACCTCTACTTTTATAGCCCATAAAGAAAACGTTGTTGTAGGAGTGTACGCAGCACATGTACTACAGCATTACTATGCGTAGCTTAAATACTGAGATAGAAAATCAGGGGCAAATTATGCCTACCTAATCTACAAAAGAACAAAATATTTTGTATGTTATACATAATAATCAGAGTAACCTTCATTTTATTGAATTATTTGCATATTTTGCCATAAAATGTTGCTATCAATCTATTTTACTCAAGGCAGGAACTGCCTACCTTGCCTCCTAGGCGGCATGTCCCTGATGTATATCTCACTTTCCTGTAGAAAGCCACAACACAACACTATTCGTCTTGAGAAATCATATATTATAGACGTATACTGGTGGGAAGCGCATATTTATGTGCTTCATAGCACTATACTTTTGTATGAGATTCTTACACAAGACGCACATTGAAGTGTTGTGTATTTCTACTGTACGTCCACGTTTAGCATGTTATACAGAATACTATTTTGAACTAATACTGCTACCGCGGCAACTGATAACTTTTTACCAAAGCAACCAGCTATTTTTGACATCAGGGATTTCTTAATTATTGTTTTGCTAATCACGCGGTTGATACTGGATACTCGCTAAATATGACGTGCAAAGATGCAGAAATCCAGATTTAACAATTGCACCGCCGCTACTGGAGGCTTTTTCGTCAGCTGCCGATACATTACTGTACTTCTTAGCACTATAGGTCTATGCGAGATATTTTCTTAAGACGTATACCACACTAAACTGTGCTTGGAATATCATTGCGGGAGCATATTCGAAATGATGTGATTCAAAACCGAAGTGATTGCGGAATACTGAAAGCATAAGTTCTACTATGCTTTCTTTTCGGATATTCACGTTTAGTAAGGAATACAGAGTTCTATTCTGAACTAATGCTTCAGTCCCTCATAACGATTTTTTTTTACACTATGAGATAAAGTATAGGTGTAAAGTTCAGTTGATAGAACTAACTCTATGGAAACATATTTATTTTATTCTATTATGTACAGAGAACACGGTAGGAATATTTAACTTACGAAGTTTATGTGCTGCTTTTAATCTACCTTTGCATTACTACTTTAAAAAATATATAACCGTTTACTATATACTCGAATTAAATATGTAGAATTACTAGTATTTTCCAAAGTAATTTTTAAAAACTGATCTCTTGCGCTTGCTCATAGCTCTTCCTAAATATCACTTCAATCAATTATGTAGAGTAAGTTTTGACGAATAAGCTATTTGGTAGCAAGTAAAAAAGAATTCAAATATTATATCTATTGTTAGAATTGTAATGTTTGTCTTTTTTCAATATTGGAATTGCATAACATTCGTTACATATTCCCTTTCGGCGAACGAAAAGAAACACTGAATTTAAGTATACATGAGTGCATAAACACGCTCAAACATAAATATATACACACACAAATATATATATATATATATATATATATTATGTAAACATATTGTGTGTGATCGTAAACTCGTTTAAAAATATGATGTTTGATATCGATATATATGCAGAGCAAAGAAACACTCACTTACCCACACACACACAGAGGCACACAAAAACCATATAGACATACGCATTCATATGTGACTGAGAGTATAAATGAATTCATACTCTGAAAACAAAAACACATATATACACACTCGCATACGTCATTGTACTTTCGTGTGTGCGTCAGTGTGTACATATGCGTGCGTATGTAAGTGTGTGAGCATGAGTGTATGCGTGTAATGATAAATCAGTAAGTAAATATGAATATATATATTCTTTTAAAAAAAAAACATACACACCCAACAGGAATAACATTTAAAACTTTAAATTTACAAAAAACAATAAATGACAATAATAATAATAATAATAATAATAATAATAATAATAATAATAATAATAATAATAATAATAATAACGAAAGATAAATATATTTTCTTATCTAGATCGGTAGGTTGGTGGGTATACATGAAGATATTATTCCACCAGCATTGTATACACCCACCACTCTATACTTGCTACCAACAAAAATACAGTGATCTAAAGATTTATCTTTGATCTTTTACAAAATGAAACAGATCGATGGGGCGTAGAAAGTTTGATGATATGAGAGATGTAAATGAATGGAAGATGGCGATTTTAGAGATAATGGGTAAATGATAAACGTAAGATAATAAATGATGAAATAGTAAAATAAATATATCAAGGTATATAATAAATGACAGAAATGTAAGATAGATAAATAGAAAAATAAAAGAAAGAATGTTAAATCAAATATAGATGCATACACAAAGTATGTAATTGCGGATGAATTTAACATTAAAATCTCAAGCTAAATGTTTTCCAGCGTTCACTATATGTTTATATATAGGTATATCATAGATGAGTATCGCTACGAATAGGACTAGTGATCTTGTTTTTACGATTTGTTTTTTTTTGTTTTTGTTTTGTTTTTGCATTAGTTTGGGTTTGTTTTGTTTTTGTTTTGTTCCATTTGGTTGTTTGTGTTTTTTTGGTGGGGGGTTTTTTTGTGGGGTGGAGGAATGTACAGGTTATATTTCATTTTATGGTATTTTTTGTTGTTGTTGTTGTGCTGCTTGTCTATGGAAGAACGTATGTATGCACATGTATCAACACGCATTATGGGATTTAAGTATCCATATAAATATGTATATGATTGTGTATATATATATATATATATATATATATA
>NC_068985.1:116510411-116512451 GCF_001194135.2 Octopus bimaculoides
ATATATATATATATATATATATATATATATATATATATATATATATATATATATACACACACATATGAATATATAGATACATGCATAGGAATACATATACATAAACAAGCACACACACAAACACACACATATATATAAATATATATAGACATCTTATACATATTATTTACATCAACTGATCTATTCTATACATATACATGTATACATTTAACACGCACATACGTATATATTACACATATGCATATACAAACCTCTGTGTATGACAGAAAAACAGAGAAAGAGAGCGTTTGTGTGCACATATGTGTGTGCGTATAAAAAGCATACGTAGTCATGCCGGAGTTATAAGGATGTTTGCTTCGTTATCGCGATCCGCAGGTTCGAGTCCTCCTTCCTGCTTCTTTGGCAAGTACCGCATAGCATAGCTACGGTTCAGCGCAGTTTTAAGTGAAATAGGACTGACGTAAAACTGAAAATAGACATTGGCTATACTGAACCTGTTATTCAAAGCGTTACCCTTTGCCACAAACACTCACTATCACTTTGCCACAAACACAACTTTGTTAATACGTACGTTAACAGAACATAGCCGCGGAACACTCAAACACATCTACTGTACGAATCTGCGGTCATGCTGGGGCACAGCCATGAAGAATTTTAGACAAATTAATCGACGCAGGACTTTATTTTTTTCTTTAAGCCTGGTACTTACTGTATCTGTTTCTTTTTGCCGAGCTGATAATTTACAGATACGTAAACAAACCAACACCGGCTGTCAAGCGCGCGTGCACAAAAAATATAGTAGCATCAGTTAATTATATTTTTATACAATATATTCTTTAAAGCAAGGAACTTTTCCGCACCCCATCGCATATGAATACGACGGACTTCTTTAAGTTTTTGTCTAACAAATCCACTCACAAAGCTTTGGTCGGCTCAAGAGTATAGTAGAAGATACGTGCCCAAAGTGCCACGCAGTGGAACTGAACCTGCAACCATGTGGTTGGGACGCAAACAGTTTACAGCACAGACACTCCTGTGCTTATAATTATAAGCATCTAAGAATACGATGTTTTGTAAACGTGAATCATCGTAGTCGAAACTGGCGAAGATCCATTTTTATTAATTTCATCGATTCAGAAACGTATATTATTATGTATAATACGAAGATATGGTCTCGTTAGCCAATCAATAATCTTCTTTTATACCTTGTGTATGATATTTGTTGATGTGTTTGTTGTTGGTATTGTTGTTTTTGCTTCGATGGAGGTTTTTCATTTTGCCCTGACATTTTAGAATGTGGAAGCTAGAAATCTTTCTCAGAATCTTCAATTTCTATGTTAATGGGTGTTTAATGATACTGCGCTGATATATGTATATATATATATATATATATATATATATATATATATATTATAGTTTTGTATATCCGCTAATGGTATCGGTGATGATGATGATGATGAGGGTGATGATGGTGATTATAATAATTAGGAAGTAAACGGTGGGCGTAGAATATTATGATCAATAGATTGTATGCATGTTCGAATACATAATTATATCTCTCGCTTTCGATCTCTGTCTATTTCTGTATACACACAAGCAGACGTACATGCGTATACAGAATCGCTTATAATTATATAACTATACACACACACAAATAAACATATGATTACGCATACGCACACACACACGTACATCTATAAAATGCGTGCGTATTCGTGCATGTCTTTGTGTTTGCGGGTGTATGCTTGTCCTTGTGTATATGTGTGTATGTGAAACACATATTTGAGTATAAGCCTGTAGAGCCAATTAATAAACGTATATCGATAACTGTGCATAGGTAGATAAATATATATTATTTAAGAACTGTAGAATTGCATACCACAGCACATTTACCTTCACGTGTGTACATAACTTCACCTACATAATCATATACATCATTTATTCGTGAAATGAAACAATCCATTGTCAGCAGATATACAGATATGTGTGCATGAATATATGTATGTATATATATATATATATATGTCTGTATATATATAT
>NC_068985.1:116512461-116513304 GCF_001194135.2 Octopus bimaculoides
TATATATATATATATATATGTAAGTATATATATATATATAAATGTATTTATGTATGTATATATGTATGTATATCAGCATATATATGTGTGTATGTATATGTGAGTTGGTATATGTGTGTGTGTTTGTGTGTGTACGTTTATGTATGCATTATTGTGTATGTGTGACCTGAGAAGATGCATCACATAGCTTATATTGTATTATGCTGGTTATTAGACCAGTTCCTCAACATTTAAACGATGAAGTATTTCTCGTCATTGTGAAGCACTATCGAAAATGTTGATAATGGAGTGATATGGCATAAACAGAGCGATAGCTTCATCGTTGCCAATCTGGCAGTGTATCTTTATGACTTTTTAAGAAGCATACATCAGGTGTTTAAAATGAAATATAGTCTCTTAAACAGGAAACTTGGAACTTGAGTGAAGCCGTAAAGCCTGTCTTGAGCAACAATGAAACCATTGCAATTTGTCATGCCCCGTATTTACTCAGTGTCTCATATATAATAATAGACTTTCATTTAAATTAATAGCCTGTCTCTGTCTGATACGGAAATATCACAGACAATGAAGTATTTGCTGAAGATTTCATAGAATAGGTGTAGGTAAATGTTTAGGTTAAGAAGTTTCTTTGCAACCACATAGTTTGGGGTTCAGTCTCACTGTGCGACAGAACTTCGGTGAAGTGTCTTCAACTATAGGCCTCGGGCTGACCAATGTGTAGTAAGTGAAATTGGTGTCGAAGTGAAAGCGGCCGAAACAGTTACAGAGCTGCTCATCTGTTGAGACATCAAATTCTGCATCCGTAGACGGAGAACAGCACACACACGCACTCACATATGTATA
>NC_068985.1:116513561-116516425 GCF_001194135.2 Octopus bimaculoides
ATATATATATATATATATATATATATATACAGATACGCATACACGCACACACGCACATGCACACACACACACGCACACACACATATATATATATACATACGCATGCATATATATATATACATATATACTTATGGGCATATGCCTTTGTGTGTGTGTGTTTGACCCCCACCAACCCTTGAAAACCAGTCTTCACTTGTCATGCTCTCGCAACTTAGCGCAGAGAAGCCCAAAAGAATAGGTACCAGATTAAAATTAAGAAGCGGTGTGGATTTGTTCAACTAAAATACATCAAAACGATGCATCTATATGGCTGTAGTCCAGTGCTTGAAATAAGCACGAAATAGAAATAAAAACCTACCGTAATATCTAAGTTCAAGAAATGCATTGCATGATAAAAACAACGGGAAATTTAATGGTTAGAAATTTTCTCACACTTCGCTATTAACACACAAATACATTTCACTCACGGAGTACACATGAATGACATAAATGTTTTCTAACCCTATCTATCGTGAAGAATAATAAACCCACTTTATAAATTTGACTTGTCCTAAGAGGAATTGAATTATTAATTCCCCGGGTCCTTTTTCTTTCTTCCCTGAGAAAACATTGGCTAGAAGTCAGTACGCCTTCCTTTAGAATTATGTGTTAGAGGATTTGTTGGAACTAGGATTTACTCGATGCTTAAAAGGCTTCGACTAACTGCAAAAGAAGAGAAACGTTTTTGTTAGAAAATTATTGGAAGCGGCTGAGAAAGCAAACCCTAATATGTGAAATCTAGCTCAAGAGAGATGACGAGTGGTGGAGTAAGAGCGAGCATTGAGGATGACAGAAACATCCAACACTGAGTCGCAGCCTCTGATTCAACAAAGCTCAGTACTATTATGCGGATGTTTTGTCGGTGTCATCGATTGGTGACCCCTGACTGCTCTGGCGTCGAAGTCAAAGATGCCGAGAAAACTACAGAGCTGCTCACCTCTTGTTGAGACATGAAATGATGCTTTCAGAGACGGAGTACAGCAGCGGTCGCAGCACACAAATGCTTACTCTAAACTGTTGACCATTCTACTAACATATATGGTTAAATCGCTTTACGTAGTGGGAGCGGGGACAGTTTCTTGAATTCACAAATATTTTGCAATTCAACCGTAAGGACTTCAGTTCTAATAATGGTACGATGGCGTTAACACGGATAAGACTTGTGAGATTCATTGTGTTTTCCTTCAAGGTTCTTCACTGGCGAGTGATAACGACTGTGTCACTGCCGCACCACATGTACCAGCCCGACGCTGGTAAATTATAGCTACCCAACCATAGAGCGAATAATCTGAAGATACGACAAAAGTCGTTGGAATTTAAAAAAGCTATATTACATTTAGAAGTCCAAAAACTCTACTCTTTTACTCTTTTAATTGTTTCAGTCATTTGACTGCGGCCATGCTGGAGCACCACCTTTAGTCGAGCAAATCGACCCCAAGACTTATTCTTTGTAAACCTAGTACTTATACTATCGGTCTCTTTTGCCAAATCGCTAAGTTACGGGGACCTAAACACACCACCATCGGTTGTCAAGCGATGTTGGGGGACAAACACAGACACACAAATACACACATATATATACATATATACGACTGGCTTCTTTCAGTTTCCGTCTACCAAATCCACTCACAAGGCTTTGGTCAGCCCGAGGCTATAGTAGAAGACACTTGCCCAAGGTGCCACGCAGTGGGAATGAACCTGAAACCATGTGGTTGGTAAGCAAGCTAATTACCACACAGCCACTCCTGCGCCTGTGTCACCGCCGCCCCACATGATACTGTAAAAGTCTACAGATACAAAGGAATGCGAACGCGACACTAAGTAAACTGAAATCTTACAATAATATTTACAATAGGAATGCAGACTTTAAAGAACGTAGCACTTCAGCCAACTGCTGATATGTCGTTATCATGTGATTCTTGACATCACTGCACTTTGTATACACCGACTGTTGTTACGACCGATATGACTGTAGGCCACGAGGTTGTTTATCAGCAAAAGGCGACCAATGTTGATCACTTAGAGAATATAAAACTCGTAACACAATAAAATATCTATTTCCCTCTATAAATCACAATACTGTACTCCGACATAGAAGTTTCTAGAAGGATAGACGAAATAAGCACTGATGCGTGTATGAAGCTGATTCTAACGCCAAATGCAATTCATATGTCGGAATGAATGTCTACTGGAGTGTTGATTCCGTCATTTAGGCTTACCCAAACGTCGTGATTGATTCGTGAATGGAATTTGTGAATCGGCAATTTCAATCAATGTTGCCGACTCAAGAAAGCCCACAACCGGTGTATTTCTTAAGTAACTGCAAAGCAGTTCGCCATAATTGTTTTCAGAATAAATATATTGCCACTATAACTGCTTATATTAGCTTCTTCGCGGGGTTTTATCCAGCCAAGGTCACTGTTTGAATGACGTTGATCATAATTCTGTTCGATAAGCGATGACTTAAGGCTAAATGTCAACAACAACAACAACAATAACAACATAAAAAATGCAAGCACAATAACAACAAAATAGTGTGCTACCATGCAATACCAAGTTACAGGTTAGGCTGCTACTCTCGTTAACAATATTAATTATATCAACATGTTTTGCCTCGATGCAGGAAATACAATTGAAGAGAATGAGAACGTTAGTGACATGATGTATCTACTTACAAGCTAGGTGACAACACAGTGAGAATGTGAATTATACAAACACACACACACACACAGCACACAAAGACATACACACAAATATAATATATATACATATAAATAATGTGTGCACATATATGTATATATATATATATATATATATATATATAT
>NC_068985.1:116516435-116518935 GCF_001194135.2 Octopus bimaculoides
ATATATATATATATATATATATATATATATATACGTATACATGTATATATGTGTGTGTCTATTGAAGTATGTATATGTGTACACACAAGGTGGTAACCAACTACTTGTTTCTCATATAACTCGCTTTACAGTTAAGTAGACACGGTTTTATGAGTACTAAGGATATTGGCTATGATTATAAAGCAGTGAGTTTGACAGAAAACGAATCTCCGACTTGTTGGATATTTATGTTTGTTTTAATTCTATTGATTCGTTTGGTTTGTCCATGCGTATGCAATGAAACATAGCATAGAGGAAACAAAGTGGCCATAAATAAACTGCCGAAATGGATTCACCGTCCAATAAAATGATAAAATAAGCAAAGACAAATGAAAAGGAAATAAAATCAGAGACAAAAGAATTATAACTGAAAATCAGTAGGGTTTTATGATTTGGACAGAAGACAAAGAGTAGCGGCCATAGCTTTTGCAGTGCGTCTGAAACATGTTGTAGGAAGTGAGCGAGGTAACCATAACTTGTGGATTACTGTAGTAAGATGGATCGCAGTTCAAAGGTAAAGTATTTTCACGTTGGACTCCTAGTCTGAAAACACACTACAGTGTGAAAAATGTTTATGACATCCCCGCAGATGTAAAGGTGTTACAAATGGTGATGTAAGAGTTTAAGTCTACTATCCGCGAGCAGGCCCAGTGCATTCAGCGGTTTTCCCCACTATTTCAATCTACTTGATTTTACTCCCGATGTTTCGTTTCAATGAGGGTATGGTAGAAACCACGCTATAAAGTTATGCATATATTTGGGGCTATACGATTGCAAAGCGAACTTTTTCCATGTCCGGTAAGTTCACCGTCATCCATGCGCCGCAGGGTAAGTTCATCGTAAAAAAAGTTCACAGCCAGGAAGTTTTATGGAGAAATAAGTTCACAGTGGGAGAATTTTTTAAAAAAGGGTTATTTTTAAACTCTAATGTTCACGGTGAACTTTCTTCACGGTGAATTGATGGCGAAGAACTCTCCTGCAATGAATTGATGGTGGTGAACTGTAATCAACTGTTTTAATTGTGTAAGCATGACAAAGAATTAGTCGACGTTGTCTCAGCTATATGAAGAAAGCTGCTAAACTAACAAGAGAAACAAGTTTAAAAGAGAAACAAGTGCTCGTCTGAAGTGTAATCTCATAGTATAAAGCTGGAGTTAAATAAATTTAGGTCTTAGAACGTTGCAAAATAAAATATTATTGAATATTGGCTGTAGATATTACCTGAATAAAATATACATACATTCCTAGATTGCATGTTCTGTGACAGAAGTGGGGAATGTTTAAAATATGGAAAATAACTACTTGAATAAGCTCAGCTAATGTGGCATTAGCAAACAACCCGTGATCGGGATTAATCCAGCATAATAATAGAATGAAAAAAAAAAAGATGGATTTAGGTAATGCACTGGGAACAGAGAAATATATGGTGAAATGGAAGAAAGGAACTAATGAAGAGCTTCCTTACGTTTCTTTAGGGTATCTTTCTAAATTAAAACCAAATTGACCACCGAGTGAAAAGCACGTAATAGCTTCGATTGCTTTCGGTGTGCACAACTTGGATTCATTAAATAATATATTGAGAGGGCATGAAATGATAATTAATGCGTCGCTTGTGTGCGCTAGTTCTAGAAACTTAGTTAAAAATTTGATCTCAAAACGATTTGTTGTGAGGGGAAAGTGGGTGGTTGCCCGGATTCTAGTTCAAAATTTGTGATATCATAAAGATGAAGCATGATCGAAAACAGTACGTATTTTATGGATTGTGGACATAAATCTTGACATAGAAAGAAATGAGTATCAAAAGTATATGTAATATTTTTAAAACCCTGATTTTTCAGATCTGGGAGAGAGGTCAATGCAAAGTGGATCTGGACCATAGCAAAAAGTGTAATGACTGGGACAGTTATCTTCTAACGATAAACATTGCTCAGAGTGGCTGCAAGTGCTAAGATGATGGATCAGCTTGGGGAAGTTGGGAGCCAGATTTTAAAATGTCCTGTGTGTTACAGATGTAGTGTTCCAAATTGAGAAACAGCATGTAAATGTAAATGTAAATTAAGGTGTTTTTGGTGCGTGTGAATAAAAGCGAATTGATACTATCTGATGCCGAGAAGAAATCGGTTTGGAGATTATACTACCTGAAGTTGCTAAATGAAGAGATTTTTTTAGTAATAAGATAAACAAAGGCGTCAGCTATTTAGAGTTATATGGTTAAAAATACAATGATGAGTATGGTTACAGTGTAAACAACTGGAACACTAGCAATATTTCCAGAGTTGTAGACAATATCTGGTGAGGTATGGCACACGTTAGTTACTTGCTTTGTTAATCAGGTAATAAAGAAAGAAAAAAGTCATAATGTAATGTAGTTTTACTTGTTTTTTATACTCTTTCAAACATTGACAAGTAATTGTGTTTTTGAAAGAATCTAATAATATCTGGAATGATTTGAAGTAAGATA
>NC_068985.1:116523519-116524135 GCF_001194135.2 Octopus bimaculoides
TATATATATATATATGTATATATATATATATGTGTGTGTGTATGTATGTATGTTTGAATATATATATATGTATGTGTGTGTGGGTGGGTGTGTAGGTACATATAAATATAAACATATTTCATTATAAAATTTCGCCAATCATTATTCCGTGTTTCTCGTTTCCGATATTCGGTGGATTAAGAAAAATATAACAAAAGGAAGTCGCATAAAAAGCCACACAACGGAAATGTTTGAATGTCAAAATAAGTTTCAATTGGATAGGGTTGAAAGAAAACAGTAAAGTATCTTCTAAATTGGCCATGCAACAGCTGAATACAAAATAAAGCTTGAGGAGATGGAACCGGTTGAAAATGTTGGAAAATATATATGGACGCAGGAGTGGCATAGGCGCAGGAGTGGCATAGGCGCAGGAGTGGCTGTGTGGTAAGTAGCTTGCTTACCAACCACATGGTTACGGGTTCAGTCTCACTGCGTAGCACCTTGGGCAAGTGTTTCAACTATTGCCTCGGGACGACCAAAGTCTTGTGAGTGGATTTGGTAAATGGAAACTGAAAGAAGCCTGTCGTATATATATATATGTGTGTGTTTGTGTGTTTGTATTTGACCCCCCCCCCCC
>NC_068985.1:116524145-116528264 GCF_001194135.2 Octopus bimaculoides
TTCTATTTGACCCCCCCCCAGCATCGCTTGACAACCGATGGTGGTGTGTTTAGGTCCCCGTAACGTAGCGGTTCAGTAAAAGAGTAAAAGAGTATGGAAATAAGGTAAATGCGCGTGTATAAATAGGCGAAGATAATGATATGTATAAACATACGAATGTAATGGGAAGAAATATCGAATATATTAAAAGAAGAAACATGAAATTTTAAACAATTGATCGAGTTTGAAAAAAATGTCGTTGGGATAGGTTTAAGAAAATGAAAATGAAAACTTCTGTATACATCTTATCCGAAACACGTGATGAAGTTAATTCGAAAAATCTTAATTATATATATAAAGTAGTATTTTATTCTTCCATTCTTCTACTTGTTTCAGTCATTTGACTTCGGCCATGCTGGAGCACCACATTGAAGAGTATTATTCGAACAAATCGACCCCAGAATTTGTTTCTTGGGTCTAGTACTTATTCTATAAATTTGTTTTGCCGAAACGCTAAGTTACAGGGACGTAAGGACACCAACATCGTTTTTCAAACGATGGTAAAGACTATGCATTAATTCAGGTTAGACAAATGGAAGGGGCAAGTTTCGTAAGTTCTATGCAAACTTAAGATAAATTCTTTGGACATGTTCTATAACAACATTGTTTTCTATTATGACTAAACGTTCACAAAACGTTCTCAACCTGAAATTACAGTAACAAGCGCATAGGTGTATGAGTGAGTATTTTTGCTTGTATGCTTGTGTCTATTAGTGTGTGCGTGTGTATGTGTGTGTGTGTGTGTGTGTGTGTTTGTGTGTGTGTGTGTGTGTGCGTGCGTGTGTGTATGTGTGTGTGGGTGTGTGTGTGTGTGTGTGTGTGTGTGTACATGAGTATCTATATATATTTCACTAATACTCACCGCGAAATCATTCAAATCGATGGCTTTGAATAAAATTCTCCATGCGTTATTTGCTACATCGAGTTACGCAAATGCGTGTGGATCTAACCATTAAAAACGCAGGGAGCTAATATGTTGTCTGCTGTAAACCGTAGCTAATGACCCCATATGAAGACTATCAAATAAATTAAATGCACATTCATATTCAAATTAAGTTGTGCGTTAAACATAAGTGAGTATAGACTTCGCTAATTAATATTCTGTTATATTTCTACCGATACAGATATTATAATATACATTATTATATATATTGATACAGATATTAAAATACCTATACAGTCATAGTTGTTATATATTATTGTCTTATCAATAAGTATATAAGAACAGTTAAAAATGTGTTTTAATGTAAACTTAATACTGTCAGCCGATGTGTTGAGAACTTACAGAATTCTACACAAATGATGGATTTATTTGTTTCCATTTCACAAACTCTACAGATATATTGAAGTTCAATTTCTCAGCATTCATAAGAATAGCATTATCCAATATATTCATGTTTAACTTTGAAGCGTGTATGTATATGTGTGTTGTATGTGTTCTTGTGTGTGTTTGAAGTTGTGTGCGTGTGTGTAATTATAGAATAGTGTTATAGCTTGTTGTAGCATTGCGAGAAAGGAGTAAAATAATAAAATTGTGAAGACCGAGAGTTCTTACAATGCAAAAAAGAGTTTAATAACATTTATATGTCAAGCACAAAGACCCATCATCAGAAGTGAGCATTCAAAAATGTTACTGTATATATATAGTACGATCAATATGGCTGGCACTGTATAGACTAACATTTCTTGATTGTGTACTTCTGTTTACTAGGCCTTTGTACCTATAATGTCTAGAGATTGCTGAACTTATTCTTTTTGACGTTGTAAGAAACTCTCCGGCTTCACTATTTTATTATGTAAGTATAGTCACGCATGTTTATGTTGTTTTTTCTTTTCTTTTCCATTTTCCATTTTTTTTTTCATGTCAAAACGTATTTACAGATTTCGAAGCTGTGCTTGTGACTTGAATTGACACGTGTTGACATTGAAGCAACTTCAATGGTCAGACATTCACAAGATCTCTTTTGCAAGCATATGTATTATGATGTGTTATTAGTCTTTAATTCTTTTACTGGCTTCAGACATTGTTGAACTGTGGCTATGCTGGAGCAAGTCGTTGAAGGATTTGATCGAAGAAATCGCCTTCAGTTTTTATGCTTTCCAATTCTGGTATTTATTCATTTAGTTCTACTTGCCGATCCGCTAATTCAGGAGGATGAAAACAAAGCAACACCAATCATCAAACTGTGTGGGGGAAAACACAGATACAAATACGCACTCACACATACACACACACAATATATATATATATATATATATATATATATATATATATATTCTTTTATTGTTTTATAAGCTTCAGCACTCTGGCTGTGCCCATGCTGGGGCAAGGCCATTATAATCACCTTTTCAATGGCTAATTTTACTGTAAGAGGGAATTCGACATTGTTAACCTCTTTTGAGTCTCCTGCCTTGATATTGGTTCATCTGGGACCTTGGATACCCCCACTCCATGAAAATCCTTCAGAAGGCCATAAACAGCTGTGGGCCCCTGAATCCCAAACTATTGCAATACATGCCAAGCTATTGCAGTACAACCCAGGCTATTGCATATATATATATATATATATATATATATGTTTGTTTTGCAAGATTGTTTATGTGAAATCGTGTGTTGAAACAGATGTTGTTGTACTTGGGGATGGTCATATTGCCAGTTTAGCCAATAAAAACACACGCGCTGTATATTTGGTGTTAATTTGCTTCAGCTTTATATTACATTACATTAATCCTATTTCGGCCAGAGTTATTTCGTCACACTTCTGTGACCTCATCAGTGGTCCTTTGCTTTCTTCTTTCTTATGTGTGTCCCACCTTGCTAACTATCAGCCATTTTGTGATGGCTGATAGTTAGAATTATTAGACGTAAATCTAATTTTGTTGGGGCTGACTTCAGAGACCAAAACTTTGTTGTTATTATTATTAGGGGAAAAGTTGGTATTCACTAAATTAATGTTGGAACTCTCAGTAAATGATTTTTTATTGAACAGGTTTATATTATGAGAAGCTATAATTTGCGAAAGATTTTTTTGTGTTGGAAAATGCTACTCTAAGTCTATGAGAATTTATAATCGAATAATATTTACAGTTTTTTTGGCAAGTTCTTACTAACCGCTTTACGAAACTGTAACGGAAGATTAGATTTAATTTGCCTTCTATACGGAAAGCACCAGTCAAATTGTAAGTGGAACCATCTCTAAAGAACATCGTATTCCCTTTAGAATGAACGAAATGGGCTTAAATAACAGTTATCTCCCTTATGCTGTCAAGAAACCTTACTCTGTTTTGTGTTGGTGTCTATATCAAAATTAAAATCACTCTTCTTATTATTAGATTTCATGTCTCGATTAGTAGATGTAGAATGAGATTGAACAGAATTAATGTAGGTAACTTTTTTCTTTATACCCTGCTTTAACTAAGGCAAAATTATAAAATTCAGCCTTGTCGTTAAAAATGTCAACATTGGCGGATAGTTTAGACAATCTAACTGAAATATTTTAAACTAAATTCTTAATAATTGCCCTAGTGTGATTACTGGATAGGCTAATATGCTTGAAATTGGTGGATGGTTTGTGGTAGAAGAAGTACGAGTTATTGAGCAAATAAAGTGTAATATCTAAGAAGTTGGCTTTAGTTACATCGTCATCAAAAACGATGCCTAAGTCCATTCTACGGAAAAACCTAACTAACCGATTCTTAACCCTACTGTATTTTTTGATCGGAAACATTTTGGAGGTAAAGTAAACAATCATTTAGTTCTTCTTTCACTCTACTTCCAATAGAGATATTTATTTCCAAGCCTTTGAACATTTATTTAACTCACATTTCACTCTATATTTCTCCTTTCATGGTTTACACAATCATCACATTTGCTAAAATGGCTTCTTGTTGAGTCTGATTCTCTTTCTTTCCTTGATTAGAAGATTACATTATTTTACACCATTTATTCTTTTGGAATAATACCAATGTTGTCTTCGAAACATATGTCGGATGTAAAAGAATTTGAATAACAACTGCGTTTAACTTCATTTATACACACACACACATACACACACATATTCACACACACACACATACACA
>NC_068985.1:116528942-116532474 GCF_001194135.2 Octopus bimaculoides
TATATATATATATATATATGGTATGAATGTAAGTGTGTATATTTGCATTCACCAGCCGCTGTATAATTATATGTTATGAGCGTGTGTTTGTTGTTTGAGATGACTAAAAATGCCCAGCTTTAAATGAAAGTCAGTGCGCTAGTATATTTAATATTGTTCATCTAATGTGACGAACAGTAAACTTGCGATGCTCGATATTCATACACGATATCACCATTCAGAACTATTGACGAACTGTATGATATCCTTCGTAATTATCACTTCGCGTGTATCGGAAAATCAATAGGTGTAAGTCTTCCAAGAGTAGTTTTATAACCGAGCAAGGCAGCACGTGTAACTGGCTGGATTACATTTTCGCTGCTCTGCATGGGTAAAATGATTCCAACTTTAGTGCGACAACAGTATTAATGACAACTAATTGAACACCAATAATATGATCATCAATTTAACTGTAATGTTGGCAGTTTTGTGGATAGAACTAGATGGAAATTATTTTCCTTTTGAACCATTATTTATTTACACCTTCTGTAGCTACAATGGGAATGTATATATGCGCGTATGCATGTGTGAGAGAGAGGGGGAAGAGGGAGAGAGGGATGGAGAGACAGAGACACTGAGTATGCGTGTATAATACACAGACAGACAGAAGCAGAGATAGACAGGCAGACAGACAGACAAACAGACAGACAGTCAGATAGATAGATAGATAGAGAGAGAGAGAGATAAGTATATATACGTACATAATATACGCATACATACATAATACTGTGTATACATTAAAAATAACAACAGTATTAGTATCATAATTATCATTAATAATAATAATAATAATAATAATAATAATAATAATAATAATAATAATAATAGAGAAATTAAGGCAAATAGACCAGATATAGTTGTCAAAGATCATGAAGAAAAAAATGCTTTCTAATTGATGTATCAATACCAGCAGATGACAACGTTTCCCTTAAAAAAATGGAAAAACTTTCAAAATACAAAGACCTGGAAATAGAGGTAACTCGAATGTGGAATATAAAAACAGAAACAATTCCTATCATAGTAGGTGCCTTAGGTATAATAAAAGAATATTTAGACAAATACATAACAAAAACGCCAGAACTTACAAATATATATAACATACAGAAAATTGCACTACTGGGCACTGCACACATCCTACGCAAAACACTTTCAATAAAATAAGCACAAGAGGATCACAGCAAACCACAGCACATACCCAAGGCACACAGAACTGCGCTCGGTAGTGAAGTGAAAGCACGCTATAAAAATAAAACTACTGAATAATAATAATAATAATAATAATAATAATAATAATAATAATAATAATAATAATAATAATAATAATAATAATAATAATAACGTTTTGTCTTGGTATAAAAGATGGGCTACAGCAAATATTCTGCTTAATACCACAGATTTGCTTGTCAGTTGTTTGACCTTGACCAGTTGAGCATGTCCCTTGGTGGCTGAAGATGTGTGCATCTCTGATCACGAGCACAAGTAATTGGGGAGCAGCATAACCATGTGTTGAGCGGAATTCTTTGGAAACATGGGTGTTTTGTTCAAAATACTTAACTCTTATTCAGAGACCTTTTGTGTGAGATTGGCTACTCGATCCGAACAAAAGCTTAACTGGGCCTCACCTGCAAGGTCATGCGCTGTTTATCTTAATATGAGATCATCGTGTCGCGCACATATGTTTGTGATGCATGTGCCTGGTATACGCTTAATATACGGGTAGGCATGATGGTTATACTTGGTTTCATATATTTTACCCCAATGTCACTTTGATGGCATGCACTGCTCTCTCTCTCTCTCTCTCTCTCTCTCTCTCTCTCTCTCTCTCTCTCTCTCTCTCTCTCTCTCTCTCCCCTCTCTCTCTCTCTCCACTTCCCCTCAATAATGGTCATAAACGAGTCTCATGGTTCCCTTATGGTCATGGTAATAGACCAATTTCATTTCCCGATTCACGAGTTTTGCTTGGCACAACCAGTTCTATGACTTGTCCTTTTTGTTATTGTAGAAATTCCATGCAGAATTTTTTACAAAAAAAAATATCCGTATTTACACCATTTACAGCGAGATCTGGAACGGTTATTTTAACACCTAGAGGTGTGCCAAAAATCATTCATTCAAGGTTTCGCGGGAAAATTTTAACAGTTTGGTCATCTCTTCCCTGTTGAGCTTTAAGATCTTTCTTGTAGCCCCAACTGCACAAAATACTTTTCTTACTTGATTTTTGGTTTTTCTTTTGTAACCTTTCGGGTTTATCATGACTTCAATAGCCGTAGAAATCCCAATCGACCATTGTTCGTCATATGTCACATTTGCACTGACCATCTACTGATCCATCTAGTCAGCCGTCAACGAAATTGACTGACTTCATAAATCATTTTTTCCCAGATAAATCAATCACCATCTAGCTAATACCACTTATCAGAGCGGATCGGTCGACCTGTTAGGTTCCGCTTGAAAGTGTCGTTGAATCTCATGTTGGTACTACTAATGTTTCGATAGCAATCTGACGGTTGCATGAACAGGACATTTTTGGGAAGATTTCATCGAGAAGTGTGGCAACATGTCTTGTCCAGCGGAGATTTTTTCCATCAATTGATGCTGCATGGTTTGAAAGCCAGCCTTCGAGAGGACTTCAGACTTTAAGATACGTTGCCACTGTTTCATGTTCATGTTATATCATATATATCGCATGACAAAAGCGATATGTGGCCATAGTTCTGTTCCATAAATTTGAGTTGACGATGGCTCTGTGAATTTCACTATTTACATTGATTGAAACAAAACACTGTTTCATTCGTGAACTAATCTTTGCAGATTACACTGCTCTCTCATAGAAGACAGGGAAACGTGCAAGAAATTACTTCAGCATTTGCTGAGTCTACACATGACATTGGCGTTCAGATCAATTAGAATACAACAGAGGTACTCTATGAACCATCATCCTAATCAAATATAGAGGCTGGTAATATCGAGATATCAAGAGACATACTAACATATTACATACTACAGCGACACTCATTTTACTCACCAAAGCAACATTGCGTCGTGTGGCAATAAGCTAGACAATGCGATTAAAAATTGTATTGCTAAAACTTCGTCTATGTTTGGAAGTCTTACTCAGCGGCTATGGAAAAACTATGTGTTGGCACTCCGTCGCTTACGATGACGAAGGTTCCAGTTGATCCGATTAACGGAACAGCCTGCTCGTGAAATTAACGTGCAAGTGGATGAGCACTCCACAGACACGTGTACCCTTAACGTAGTTCTCGGGGATATTCAGCGTGACACAGTGTGACAAGGCTGACCCTTTGAATTACAGGCACAACAGAAACAGGAAGTAAGAGTAAGAGAAAGTTGTGGTGAAAGAGTACATCAGGGTTCGCCACCATCCCCTGCCGGAGCCTCGTGGAGATTTAGGTGTTTTCGCTCAATAAACACTCACAACGCCCGGTCTGGGAATCGAAACCGGGATCCTATGACCGCGAGTCCGCTGCCC
>NC_068985.1:116536268-116541443 GCF_001194135.2 Octopus bimaculoides
TAAAAACGTAGCTTAGCAACATGGCAGAGATTCATGGCAGTTATACCACACTGTGTGCTATAAAAATGAAGATTTAACAAAGGACCCTATGCTACCTAGTAAAATAAAGTAGAATCAAAATATAGTAAAATAATAAACTATTGAAAAGATATTTAAGCAAAACAGATACTGTTCTTTTAAAAATTAATTGTATTGGGATCGATTTGTTCAGCTAAACCTTTCAAAGAGGTGCTGCAGCATGGTCGCAGTATTTCAACATAAGTTACATACCTAGGAATTTTCGCAGCAAATGTGCGCTTTTATACGTTATTATGGAGATAAAAATTGCTCATAGCACCCGAAAAGGTTTCCTTGATCCTCGGGTGACTCGCTTGACGAGTATGGCTTTGTTTATGGCGGCTTTTATAACCCATGGTAACGATTGTAGCTCTACGTGCAACAGTGGTACTCCTGGCGGCGCTGGGGTGTTTCTTTGTGGTGAGATTGTTGTTATTGCTAGTGGTAGAAGCAGTGTTTCTCTTGATGGGTATAGCAGCCAGTTCAGTCTGCGCTAGTGGTCGGTTGAAGTTTAGGTCAAAGCTGATAGAGCAGAATAATATGATAAAAAGCATTCCAGTCGTGACCAATTCATCTGCTATTCAATGTGCAGAGAATCCAAAACCACGTACTGCATTTCCCTGCGTATTAGACGCGCCCTCGCAAACGAAATACTCCTGCTTTACAAGAATATTTTGTGAAATTTTAGAAAATATACATGTGCAGCACCTTGGGCAAATGTCTTCTACTATAGCTTTGGACCAATCAAATCTTTGTGAGTGAATTTCGTAGACGGAAACTGAAATAAGTCCGTCGTATACATGTATCTGTTTATATCCATGTGC
Organism: Octopus bimaculoides; assembly: GCF_001194135.2. Taxonomy (NCBI): domain Eukaryota; kingdom Metazoa; phylum Mollusca; class Cephalopoda; order Octopoda; family Octopodidae; genus Octopus; species Octopus bimaculoides. The sequence continues at coordinate 116,537,150 of NC_068985.1, forward strand.
GTTTATATCTGTCTTTGTGTCTGTGTTTGTCCTGCCACCCACCGCTTGACAACCGGTGCTGGTGTGTTTACGTCCCAGTAATTTAGCTGTTCGATAAAAGAAACGGATACAGTACGTACAGTACCAAGCTTAAAATACAAATAAGACCTGCAGTCGATTCGTTCGACTAAACTTCGTCAAGGCGGTGCCCCAGCATGGCCGCAGTTTGATGACTGAAACAAGTAAAAGTCAAAAGATGTTTCATCATGCACTTATTGGAAAATTTTACACGTGGTCTGTATGATGACATGTATGACTCTGTGCTTGTAAATACAATATCGTCTTGGAGTAAAGTATGAAACCATAAATTTATCATAAATAAACTACGTTATGGGATTATGGTATTTCAGCTATATCCTCTCTCACATCAGCTGTGGTTGTTTATATTTTGTTAAGAGTATTGCCATACAGACTGTCATGTTAGATGTAACCGCAATCAGTCACCAGGCGCACCACCGCTATTTTTTTGTTGTCAGTTCAGTCGTAAATAACTTCCAGGCGAATGAAAGTTTAAGATTACTTTCGTCGTTGTTGGAGAACATTTTATTGCGACAATCAAATATATAGGAGTGTATTGTAGTTCGCTTGAAGCATTGTGTATTGTTTGTAAAGAATAAAAAGTTTTGAATGGTACAACAATGCACTATAATAATAAAAAAATGGACTATATACATGTTGCAATTTAGTTATCCAGAGTCCGATGATATTTCGGAATACAATTCCTTCTTCAGATATTCTTAGAATCGAGTCGCTGCTATAATCTGTTTTCCAGCGGATTTTCTTTTTCGGGAGCGTCTCAATGTTTTAAATGTTTCTTAAAGGCAACACAGTCTTTAAATAATGTAAGACGTATTTCAGATGTGGGTTAGGGAAAAAGGTGCAGGCTTATTATGTGACCTTTGTGAATAACTGCCGACCTACCATATGCAATATCTGTAAGTTTGCTCTGAGACTGATATTTTGGTTTGCTTTCAATACATTTTTATTAATAGTAATTATTGAACCGATCGGACTTACCCTCATTCAGCGCCCCAGAAGACGACACTACACCTATTGCCTGAGATATGGCGGTAAGAGACGCGGGGTAGTTTTTGATAAGTTATAAAATAAAAATAGAAAGCACGAATTATACGCTGGCAAATACAATAATTCAATGTGAATCTTACGATGTGGTCGATAAGTGGAACTGATTTCTGGAAGATTTGGGAAGGAGTGGAATGAGAAAATGCTTCTAGGGGTCGTAGTAGCATTTGCAGTTTTGTGGTGATTATTTTTGACGGTGCTTTTGTCTACTATATAGTTCTTGTTCTTAAAGATGACGGTGATGATTATGATGATGATGATGATGATGATGATGATGAGATTGGCTTCGCCTTGTAGTTGAAGGCGGTGCATGGTGTGTGTGGGTGTGTGTATATATACATGTGTGTGTGTGTGTGTGTGTGTGTTCGTGCGCGTGTGCATGTGTGTGTGTATGATTGTGTGCCGGTGAAAGCATCGATTAAGGTTATATTATTGTTGCTAGTCGTAATGTCGATTAATATTTGGCTGGGTGATTGGCCGATCGATTTGTTGTTCCCTTGGAGTTGCTGGTGGCGGTGTGGGTCATCGTGATCGTCGTGAGAGTGGTGGCGGTAAAGTTATTGTTGTTGCTTTTGTTGTTGTTGTTGTTGTCATTGTTGTTGGTGGGAGCGGGGGGATGGTGGGGGATCAGTGATGATAATGATACTGATGGTGGAGGTGGGGTCGATAATGGTGATGTTGCTAGTAATGATGCAAGTGGCCGACGACCAGGATTTGATTGCAGATTTTATTATCATAATGGCTCCGGTGGTGTTTCCTTTGACGGTGTTTTCTATTTGCGGTCAACTTCTATAAATGGTTAGAATTGTAAGGATGTTAAATTAAACTATTTGAAATTTAGGGCAGGCACTAGAATCAGTGTAGTTTTCCGATTATCTGTGAAAGCGAAAATCAAGTTAGAAACATAGAATGCTGCGTAAAGTAAGGTAGATATATATAAGAATTTTATAATGAAATGATCTCACCGAAGAATCTGTTCCATTTCTTGTCAAAGACGACATATATTTATATTTCTATTTTAAAATTGAGCCAACGCCAGCAATAACAACGACGTTACATTCAGCATCCCCACCAACCTCCCCACCATCAGCTGCACCAACGCCATCAACTGGAACCTGAAAAGTAATAATAGTGTCACCATTATTTTCAGTGACACCGCGCCGCCATTACTGCTGGCAGCACCACTTACACCACAACAACCGCCACCGCCATCACCAACGCAGTAACCAGTACTAAGTCTACTACCGCCCCCATTACAACCACCATATCACCACCACTACCACCATCACCACTACCAGCATTGTATTCCCCGGAGCAATAGTATGTATTAACACTACTGCAGCCTATTTCGTTGAGCTACCCAAATAATAAGAGCAAGTTGATCTCGGCGGCATTTGAACTCAGAACTTAAATCCGGAAGAAATGCCGCTAAGCAGTAACCATTCTGTCAACTCACATTCAAACTTTGGCAGAGAGCCTGAAGATATACGTGGAGGGGTAAGTTTAACGACACCGAAAGAATGGAAATAAATTCTACTTCGGTGGAATTTGAACTTGGAGCATAAAGCCAGAACAAATGATGCTAAAAATTCTGCCAGCTCGCTGCCTTCAAGTCACCCAAGAATAATAGAAAACGCCTACTACCTTCTATTTACAAGCCGTCTGTCACATCTTATTTACGTGGTATTTACTTAGTTAAAAATTCCTTTCAATGAAAGTATTTCAATGTCTTCTGTAATGGTGCGAACATCTTAGGTTCTGTTCCTGCTAATTATTAAGCAGCTGGCGTTTAGATGTGAAAATATGGAATGTTTCTTCTATGCACAAATTGCATCTTTTTTTTTTCTCCGTAAGGTTTAGCCACGTCTTTTATTTCCCAGGACTTATTTGTTCGACTAAAGAAGGTATTCCAGCATGGCCGCAGTCAAGCGACTGAAGCAAGTGACAGAATGAAGAATGAAAGAATATATGTATGTATATATATGTATATGTATATATATATAATAATAAGGTAGTCAGAGATCTGAATGGTTGTACATTTACAGATTTTTATTGATATGTCACATGTTTTTTATAAATCATATATTAGCGTTTTCATCTTCTCTAATAGATTCTTCAGATTTTGAAGAATCTATTAGAGTAGATGCAAGCACTGCATTTATATTAGAAGTTGAAAATGCACTGAGAATTGATAAAATATTTTTTTTTTATATATATTTAAAGCTTTAACCGCTTCTACAGTTTACACTGATTATCAAAAAGTTCAAATAGAAAGACGTAGCTTATGCCGCAGCTGTCTTGTTTCTGACTAGATTTTGTAGCTTGCCTTACTTTTATAAGGTGTTCATGGCTCAAATTAATATGTTTTGAATAGGATTTGATTGGTAGAGGATCGTTGTAGGGGAGCCTACAAAAATTTCTAAGACCAGTCATGTAACAATCCTCTACCAATAAAATACTATTCAAAACATATACTAATTTGAGCCATGAATTCCCTTCAAACACTAGTCAAAAGCAAGACAGCTGCGACATAAGCCACGTCTTTCTATTTGAACTTTTTGAAAATCGGTGTAGACTATGAAAAGGGTTAAAGCTTTAAATATATTAATAAAAAATATTTTAACAATTCTCAGAGCATTTTCAACTTCTGCCTTTTCTAAAATTTCTACCCGTGTGGAATAAAATACCTTTGCTGGGTTCGGCTGCTCTACATTGATAAGAAGCAAACACCCTGAAACTAGTCTGTCGATGCCAGACCAGCAAGGGGAAGCGGCTGACATCCCCTCTTCGAAGGTTATAATGGACACAAGTTCGTGTGTCACATAGCTAGCTAGAGGCGATGGCTTCTTGGAGCTAATCAACGGCAGCATTCGTTCTATTTTTGGGACTGCCATGTTGGCTTGGCGATAACTATTAATATATATATATATATATTCATACACACACACACACACATTCACACGCACACACGCACACACACATACGACCGTTGACTGAACACTATTCAATTTTTTTTCTCCGTGTTTTTCTCCTTGTCTCCGTATTCTTTCTGTTGAAGAGCGTAGCTCGAAACGTCAAAGACTTTCCGTATTCCCGAGCGTCATACTAATATATACTTTTGTTATTTACACCACCTGTCCTCGTCTGTTGTTATTATTTGTATATTCTCCTA
>NC_068985.1:116541534-116543391 GCF_001194135.2 Octopus bimaculoides
ATATATATATATATATATATATACCGGGAAGACTTCCACGCAGCAGCTTCCATTAATACAATTCATTCATAAGGCATTGATCGGCCAAGGGTTATACTAGAAGACAATCGTCGAAGTTCCACGCAGTGAGACTAGACACGAAACCGCGTTGCTGGGAAGCAAACCTCTTGCCACAAAGCCTCGCGTACACCTACGCATGCGTAGTATCTGCGTGAATGTTGGATATTTGCTGAAATGGTAACAAAGTGATCAACAGAAAATATAATAATCACGAAATAAAATAAACCACTCTAATCCGCAGATGTATTGGGAAAAAGATGATCTCAGCGATCCTGATTTATACACCTCGCTGTGGATTAAGCTTAGAATAGCTTATTAGTATGGAGTCCAGGGATAGAGTTTTTGTTAACACACACACACACACAGACATACACATACACTAAAACACACACATACACAAATATAATCTCACACACACACATGCACATGCGCATGCACTTGCATACGCGCATACACACCGGCAAACGCACATACACACACACGCATACATATATATATGTATATTTAGAGAGAGAAAATGAGAAATACCTATGTATATATTTATATGTTTATATATACATATAAATGCATACACACACACACACATATGTATACATACATACATACATACATTCAGATATGCATATCTACTTTATTGCTATTTCTTCGTTAATTGGTGCAATAATCATGCTATCATTAGGGATGACGTTGCCGATTTTAGTTGCTGGTGTGGGTGCGCGCGTGTATGTGTGTGTGTGTGTGAAGTTGTATTTGAGTATGTGTGCGTTTTAGTGTATGTGTACGTCTGTGTGTGTGTGTGTGCTAATAACAAAAACTCTATCACTTCGCGTGCATATTCTGTTTACGTTGTTGCATTGTTGTATTTAATCAAAACACAGTAACCCTTATTACTATGCTCAATTTTTATCTGCCTATGATAGGAACAAAGATAACCAGAGTTCTTAAGACAATAACAGAAACAACCGCGAAGAAGAGTTCCACATAGATTTAGTTAATGAGGAGTAAAAATTAATTTTAGAAGGCATAATTTACCCTTCAGTCAAAAGATGCCTTAGTCTGCATTGGTTACCATACCCAACGTCCCTTGGCTCTGAAGCACCTTAGCCATCTAGAAGGTTTGCAACATCGATAATAATACAGAATTTCTTAGGAGAGGGGTTTCCTGGTTCCATGACCAACATGTGACCTAGCCTTCCTACAGGAGTTAAGGATCGAAACACTTGTTGTTTAGCTCTCTGTAGACCTTCTTACTACATAAGACCCAAAATAAACTCCGACATTTACCTACCAGAAATATAGTCATCCCTTTTAGAAATTTTATTTGGACTTTCTTCAGAGAACAGAGCAAAATATTCTTTTCTACACTAGACACAAGGCCCGAAATTTTGTGGGAGAGGCCCAGTCGATTAAATCGATCCCAGTAGCACACCCGGTGTGCTAACGTTTCTACCATCTCGCCGCATTACAACAATAACCTTAGCAAAATATTAAAACACTGAAGTCATTTACACAACCCGAAACAATAACCAAATTCAAATGTAAGTGCTATGAACCCTTCAAAACAACCTCTTCCAAAACTTTGATGGTCTATGTTAGAAATGGTGAAAAGATTTGTGTTTTTAAATAGAACAAATTTTTGCCACATGTATGGCTGTGGTAAGAAGCTTGCACCCGAAACACATGACTTTGAGGTCAGTCCCACTGCGTGAAACATTCGGTAAGTGGGTTTTACTATAGTTCTGAGCCGGCCAAAGCGATGTTCATGGATTTGGAAGGCGGAAACTGATGTATATATAT
>NC_068985.1:116543405-116550965 GCF_001194135.2 Octopus bimaculoides
ATATATATATATATATATACGGATGTGTGTATCCTTTAGTTTCTACTTGTCCTCCACCACCGCTTGGCAACCGGAGTTGTCGTATTTACGTCCCTATTGCTTAGTGGGTCGGCAAAAGTACCAATAGAATAAGTACCAGACTTAAAAGCAAGTACTCCGGTCGACTTGTTTGATTAAAACTTTCAAGGCGGTGCCCCAGCATGGCTACAATTCTGTGAATGAATCTAGTAAATGGCGACAGCAAAAGATAAGATCCCTATGTGGTACTTGGACAATTTCTCACCCATTCTTCTCAAATTCTATAACTAATACGTATAAAAGCTCTCACTGTTGTTTACTGTGACTTCAACTGGAGACAAAAAGAATGGTTACTTGGCTAGACATAGAAGACAGCTGAAACTTTGGCGCTAAACACACCTACATTACATTTAATGATAATCTCATCGTTACTCATAAACCTTCTAGAACATTCTCCTTAACCAAATCCGATATTAGTAGCTTTAGTAACCATATACTCGATTATATTATTCCTGCTACTTTCCTACTTACCTTTCCGGAACGGCACTATTTCTTTGATTTATTAGTTCAAAACATTTCCGCCGAAAGAACAATGTAGATTCATCCAATTCGATATTAAGATCTATAATTTACCTATTTCCAAAACCTTTTTCCTTTCATTGTTTTAATTTTGAAAAACAGACGTCACATCGATGAAAGGGTTCGTGATCGATGTCATACTTAGCGCTAGGAAATAAATATTAATCTACCTAGATGACTCCCTTTGTATGAAAGAGAAACACTTAAATGGGTATTTCGTATGTGAAACAACTTGTGTTCGAAAATTCCACACATTTCAGGCGGAATTTACAGAGATGTTGACTAACAGGCACTGACAAGTATAAAACCGAAGGAAACTGAGGAATTTCCGGAAAATCTTAAATACCTAAGATTATCTCCCATGGTCGAATCGAATTCAAGAATCAAAGATGAATAAAATAACGAAACCCTTTATTACAATCTCTGAAAATCGAAATTGCAAATTTCACAATCGCTGATTATTAAAATCCTGAAGTAATTTAAACTAAAAGTAGCCTTAATCTTGGAAATCTAGAAAGGACTCGAAAAGGTTCTTAGCGATGCTATCTGTCGCGGCCATACGTCCAGCCCAATGTTTTTCTTTTTTTAATTGTTTGCATCCGAGATAGCAATGCCTTTCTGTATACATTATTTACTGCAAGCCGTGGGCTATTCCCAAAATAGACTGAGTAACAATAAAAAGAAAAACAAGACTCATGTATGCTTATCGATCTCATAAAAAGTGAAATTGTAAGTAAAGTTCGATATTAATATATGTCAGAAACATAAGAGCTAGGTTTCAAACAAAATGTATCAGGTCATCCGATAAGTTCTGTCCGAATTTTGAATAAAGAAACAAGTGATCAAATGTTATATTTAATTGAAATTTAATCATCAATGTACTTTCACTGATTATCTATGACTTCCTTCCATCTATTTACAAGCTTTCTAATACCATCAAATCTCCTTTGGTTCCAAGCGAAGAACTCTGAAATATCAGTTTGGACCTCCTCCTGGCTTGCAAAAGTTATGTCCCCCAAATGATTCTGTAAACCACAAAACAGATGGCAGTATGAAGGAGTAAAGTCGGGAGAATAAGGTGGATGAGAGATTTTTCCCCAACCAAGCTCATCGATCTTCTGTGATGTGATCTTTGCAGTGTGGGGTCGCGCATTGTCCTGATGAAACATCACTCCTTTTCGATTCACTAAAGTGGGTCTTTTTTTCTACAAAGCTTGCTAATTGCTGACAGTAGACTTGTGCATTGATTGTTGCATTAGGTGGTAACAATTCAAAATGAATTACTTCTTTGCAATCCCACCAGATAGAGAGAGGTACCATTTTCGATGAAGTTACATTCTCGGTTGTGGTTGAGCTTTTTCCATTTTACCAAGCCACTGTTTATGACGTTTAACATTTCGATAGAAGATCCATTTTTCGTCACCAGTCACAAGTCCATCCAAGAAAAGGGAAATGAGTTCCCGAGAATGGAGTGAAGAGCAGATGTCAAGTTGGGATTTGCGGTTGCCTTTGGACAATTCATGAGGCCCTCATTTTCCAAGTTTAGGAACCTTTCGAAGTTGTTGAAGATGACGATGAACACGTGTATGGTTTGAACTAAGTTATATTGCCAATTCTTCATCTGATAACGTAGGATGCCTCAAGGAGATTATCATCAAACTCAACTGGACATCCTGCTCGTTCTTCATCTTCAAGTCTGGAATCTCCACTTCTGATTTTTGCAAACCATCTTCTGCAAGTTCTTTCATTCAAGCATTCTTTCCCATTAACTGAGTGTGTGTTTCAAGTCGCTTCGGCTGCAGAGTTTCCTTTTTTGTACTCATAAAACATTCTGTGCCTCAAATGCTCTTTGGATACTTTCATGTTAGAAAGGGATTTAGTCAAATAAATTTTAATTCTATCATTCTGTAAAGTAATGTACACAAATGCATAAAAATAATTTTTAATTCCGTTAGACATTCTAAAATAGTATTAAATTTCATTCAATTTTAAAAAAAGGTAAAATCGGACAGAACTTATGGGATGACTTGATACTTATGACCTTATAAAATAACAGGACATGCTATTGAAATCCTATGCTGAGAATGTTGATTAGAATTTAATGAGAAATAAAGAAAAAACATTATATGGAGAAAATATAACGTGACCTTGTGTTGATGGAGTAGAATCGTATAAGTCTTAGTAAACATGTGTCGCTTAACAGACTGATGTTCTACAAGAATTAAAAGTGTATAATAACAATTACCGTATTAAAGCTAAGTGAATGTTTACAAATCTGGCTACAAAAAATTACAATAACAGACGACATTAAATATTTAAATATTTGTTGCGATAAAGTGTCTGCTGGTTGTAATAAAAGCAGCCGAGAAATTCATTGAGGAGTTTGTAATGATAGTTGATAATGACAGTTTAGCAGTAGAGCGAGTGTATAATGCTAATGAAGCGTCTTCTGACGTTATTGCCCCCAGAAGAACATCAATTGCAGCTGTTAAGAAATTGGTTTCAGGATTAAAGGATGCCAACAACAGAATAATTGTGCTAGAGTGTCGTAGTGTAACAGACAACAATTATCGTAAGCATTCTGTAATAGAGAAAGTCCTGCACCCCCGCCTTTTTAAAGGAGCAAATGCGTAAACATTTCACAAAAGAATAAAGATCGCAAATGATTTTTTTTTCAGTGGGATTAACAAACAATTCGTGCTCTCACCTCATGACATATGTAGATGTAGGGAAATCCTAAGAACTTGTTACCCATTAACAATATTGCTCGTGATACCTTAGATACTCAGGTGTGTTTTTTATTTCTTTATTGCCCACAAGGGGTTAAACATAAAGGGGACAAACAAGGACAGACAAAGGGATTAAATCGATTAGATCAACTCCAGTGCGTAACTGGTACTTAATTTATCGACCCCGAAAGGATGAAAGGCAAATTCGATCTCGGTGGAATTTGAACTCAGAACGTAACAGCAGACGAAATACCGCTAAGCATTCCGCCCGGTGTGCTAACGTTTCTGCCAGCACGCTGCCTTGTATTTTAAAACTTACATACTTCTTAGACACTCAGGTATGTTTCGGTCTAAGATTGGCCCAGGCTATGTATAGCTTAGTAGCACTACCTTATAGGATCTGTTAAATCATTTTTAAGACAGGTTTCGTGGTACCAAAGTTCATTCAAGCAGTAGGATTCTTATTGACTGAGATGTGTTCAGGTATAGGTGGCTTATCGAATATTTGTCCAAGTTTCGTTTGAAGGTAATGGCAAGTTTTCTTCTTGGATTTGTTTTGGAATAATACTAAATAGTGCTGTGCCTGTTGAGCAAAGGATGTGTAGCAGTGAATTTATGTTATAAGTCTGAATTGTGTAGAAGCCGTATGGTACGTAACCCCAGCCTTAGAAGAATTCTAAATCTGATGCTAAGGTTGTTTGTGTAACGCCTGTGATATCTCCACACAGTGCAAATGATCTGGACTTCTCATGAATTCTATTAACTGGAATCTTTTATTGTGAAACTTTGATTTCTAGCATAAAACAGCCTTAGAAACATGCTGGAATGATCAAAATAACATTTCAAAATAACATTTCAAAATAACATTTTAAATAGAAATAAGCGAGATATTGGGTGAAAAATTAGCAAACCACATTTGAATATCAGAGAAATATACCTAGTAGATATAGCAAAAAGGTTCGATGTGTATAAATATTGACAGATAATTACGAAATTTGTCATTTTTAAGTGATCTCATATGAGATCACTGGTAGGTAATGGGTTAAGCGAGTTTACTACAGGATACCTTATATGTAGTTTCCAATGGTTGAAAACAAGGAAACAGAAGATACCTTTGCGTATACCTTGTACAATTAATGGTCTGCGACTTTGTTCAGTGATGAGGATGGATAAAGTGATTAAGTCGAAGAATTCGAAATGAGAAAAATTGATATCTCCTTACATACGCGAGATGTTTACAATTAGATTCTGGCAGTAACTAGGGAGAGTGGATATCGAAGATTTTAGGCATCGGGAAAGGTGATTTTAACTAATGCTAAAACAGTTGAAATGTCTCTCGGTCAAGTTACTGATAATGAGGATGACCACTATAAAATGATATTGCTAACAGAATGTGATATTTTTTTCCCTCAGACAACAGAATGAACATGTATGGTGAACTTAGCGAAGAACTAGAAATGATGGCAAATCAAACAGATGTTACAATGATAAAAAAGTATTTAAGTAAAAATCTTGGTAAATGAGAGATTTCACTTGAAGAATTATTTCAAAAATTCACATAATGCGTTGCTTTCATTTCTCCTATACACCCTCTTCCAGACTTCTCAACCATTTTTGATATTCACTATCATTAAGCACAAAATTTTATTTTTACGTAAAATCAGAATTTTAATTCTCATGAAAAATTCCATGTTTACTTGTAGCATGTTTACTAGCAGCGTGTACGTTTTGACAAACCAGTCGTGGTTATTGCGCTGTAAATGAAATGATGGTGTGCTTTCGATTTTCATTATATTATCCTGTAATTAAATTACATGGTTTTCATACAAATATCCATATGTAATCAAATCACAACACCAAAAGTGGAGACTGGGATCCTACAAAATATTCTTTCTCACCGATGCGTTAAGTCCTGATTCAACTTTCTCGCATTTAATATATCTATAATGCTTAGTGTTGCAGCTACTATTGGACAAATCATTATTTAGAAGTTTAAAACGCGGTCAGATGGCAGAAACGTTAAAGCGTTGGACAAAATGTCTAACGATATCTTTGCCGACTCATTACGTTCTGATTTCAAAACAAAAAAAAATCACCCGTGGTCAACATTGTTCTTCACTCTTCCAGGGGCGAGGAGCGATAAAATAAAGTACGAGTAAAGTAATGCGGTCAATTATCGACTACTTATCTTGGCATTGAGCCAAATTTTTTTTTAAATATTATTTCTAAATAATTGTAACATGAGCAAAAACCGTTAGAATATGTGTATGCAAAGAGAAATATTTTAGAAATTTATAGAAACACACTTTATTGTATAAATTTTATATATATGGTCATTCCATAAGTTCTGTCCAATTTTACCCTTTTTTAAAATTGAATGAAATGTAATAGTATTTTAGAATGTCTAATGCAATTAAAACTTATTTTAATGCATTTGTGTACATTTAAACTAATTGAATATTATTTTACAGAATAATAGAATTAAAATTTATTTGAATAAAACCTGTCTAACATGAAAGTATCCAAAGAGCATTTGAGGTACATAATACTTTATGAGTACAAAAAAAGGAAACTCTTCAGCCGAAGCGACTCGAAACATACACTCAGTTTATGGGAAAGAATGCTTTAATAAAAGAACTTTCTGAACATGGTTTACAAAAATCAAAAATGAAGATTTCAACCTTGAAGATGAAGATCGAACAGGACTTCCAGTTGAGTTTCAGGATAAGCTCCTTGAGGAATTACTTGAAGAAAATCCTGCATTATCAGTTGAAGAATTGGCAATATAGCTTAGTTCAAATTATACAACAGTTCATCGTCACCTTCAACAACTTGGAAAGGTTCCTAAACTTGGAAAATGAGGGCTTCATGAATTTTCCGAACGCAACCACAAATTCCAACCTTGCTCCTTCAGAATATCATTTGTTTCGTGATTTACAGAATCATTTGGGGGACATAACTTTCGCAAACCTGGAGGAGGTCGAAACTGACATTTCAGCGTTCTTCGCTTTGAAACCAACGGAGTTTTATATTGCTGGGATTAAAAAGCTTGTAAATAGACGGACAGAAGTCATAGATAATCAGGGAAAGTACATTGATGATTAGATTTCAATTAAATATAACGTTTGATCACTTGTTTTCTTTATAAAAAATTCGGACAGAACTTATGGGATGATCTGATAGAACTGTGTGCCTGCATGTATGTGTTGTGTGTGTGGGTGTGTGTGTGGGTGTGCGCGCGCGTATTCATGTTTTCGTGCGTGCGTGAAGCTTAGGCTTATGAATTACAGGTACAGTAGATTCAAAAGGTCTTTGTAGGGTTTCTTTTCTATAGTTTCTACCTACTTTCGGTCATGCTCGAATTTATTGTATCGAATTTTGGTATCTCTCGGTTGCGGAATGATCTTGTGCCACGCTTATTAGTTTCAATTTATGGTTTCTCTTAATGGATATGTGTTTTGATTTACGAATGATTTTTATAACGTATTCGTGTATGTTTATTATCCGCTTGTATTTGAGTCATGCCGTAAACTTTATGTGAAATGTCATAATATTCATAATTATATTAAATTGGCCACGCAAGTACGGCAATTTCTCATCGGTTCACTATGCACTTGACAGGAGAAGCAACGGTATCCTATGCCGCAGAACGTAAAACGTAGCTACATAGAAAGCTAGGAAAACAATGAATAGAGATAAACAAACTTTAATGTTCCTAGAAAACAACTAAAAGAACCTCATACGTAAATATTATAAAAGGTCCTTGATTAAAAATTATAGAACTTTTACACCGGCATGTATTCAATAAAACGATTAGACATGCACAAACGCGAACTCCCATGCAAAAATAAAGCTCACAATTGCTTAATTTCCGACCAGAATATCTGAGGATCAGCCCTATTGTACGGCAACTTGGGCAAGAATAGTCTAATAGAACACAGAATCGATCAAAGCCTCGTGAATATATATATATATATATATATATATAAAGTGTAGTATATTGCCACTTAAGTGTGGCTGACCCCTAGGGGTGGATGTTACTGTTGCTTTTAGCCCCAGGAGGACATCTCCTCCAGCTGGCTTATCGACACACGACTGTGTCCTGTTTGCCAAGGGAGTTATCCCTCTCACCTCGACCAGCAGCACGAACGTATCCGGATTTCAGGGTTATTTCCCTTGGTCGGCGTTCGACAGCTGATGACCTTGGTGAGAGAGACAAATCTGGCAAACCTTA
>NC_068985.1:116552469-116554806 GCF_001194135.2 Octopus bimaculoides
AGAGAGAGAGATACATACATACATACATACATACATACATACATACATACATACCATAAATACCGGTGAATGCAACGAATGTTTACATTTCTGAAAATCTTGTAGTTCAAATGTGCATTGAACTTCAGAAATCGAAATTACTGGAAATTTCTTGGAACCTGAATTTAGAAAAAAATTTCCAAACGTTGAAGCATTTAATAATTGCTTTCTTTTAGAAACTGTTACATACCTAATTAATAATCAGCTTTCTCCATTATAATATAGATATACATATGTGTGAGCGAGTGCGCGAGTGTTTGTGTTTATCTTCCTGCATCAACGCTTGATGAGTGGTGTTGGGTTGTTTGTTTGCGTCCCTTAAATTATCAGTTCGGCAACCACAGACCAATAACATAAGTACCAAGCTTAAGGAATAAGTACTGGTTCGATTTATCCGACTGAACCCGTCTACGCAGTGCCCCAGTATGGCCACTGTCCAGTGACTGAAACAAGTAAGTAACTAAAAGATAAATGAATGAGAAACTTGTGGACTGTGTAACACGATTTTTGTCCTTGGGTAGGAACTGTGATTTTCTGTTTGCTTAGATAGAAGTAAACAGGAAATAATATTTACTGACCAAAGAACAAACAAAGATAATAATAAAAATTTGTTGCACAGTGTAATTCGTCTGAACGAAGTAATGGATAGAAAGCGTGAAAATTTAATACACGATATAAAGGAAATGCTTGATCTTTTATAGAAGCGACAGTTCCAATAGAGATCATTCTCTTTCATTAGCTGTATCACACATCGGGATGTCAATAGTATACAGCATCCTTCCATGATCATCACGTCATATTGAATATAAAGCAACCTGGCTTGGACACGCACTGAAAATCGAAAGCTTTTATATCCAGTTCTGTAAAACTGTCATGTGAGGAAAAATTTCACTCAAAATCGTTGATTTGGAATAAATTTCTTAGGGGCGGAATTATGTAGTAATAAAGCACATACATACACTACAGGGAACATCTTAATTAGTCAATACTTGCGCAAGAGCACAAAATGAATATTCAAAAGCATTTTCATCTGTTAGAGGTTGTAATATAAATTGTTTGTTTCTGTGATGCTTTTTTATTCTGATGTATATCAGAATTTCATTTACATTTTTCGTTTCTTGGTTCAATTTCCACCGATCAACTTTTAAAGGTTGCAAATAATGTCAATATCGTTCTCCTGTAGCCTTGTCTTTATTTTGTCGTAGATTAGCTTTTGACCATCTGTCATGTTACCATTAGTTTTATTGTTTTCTTCCAAACCATCTATATGTTTCTGTCACTATTCCTTTCCTGTGGTTTAATAAAGATTTTACCTCTCTTTTCGGCTATGAGATTACTTTTATCAGTTGGAATTGTATTTTCATCGTTTCCTCTGCTGCTGTTTTCCAATAACCGTCTTTTGATAGCTTCCAGCTCTACTTCTGTGAAACAACGATTTTTTCTTATTGCTGTGACTTGATCACACAATCTCTGTTCCGTGAGTTGAAACAATCCTCTTTCTCTTCATTCATCATACATACGTTGACGGTATCCCCTAAAATGAACACCATCTTCGTCTACGGGTTTACTCAGGAAGTAACACTCGATGACCACAGCATTGACTTGTTTGTTCCATCTACGTCGTGTGTGCTGGATAACGACAGTCTTGAGTCGGACCAGTATCTCTGAGCCTGCCGGGTGCAACACTGTCACCATCAAGGTCTCAGTTTCATTACCACCGTTATTTACAATATTTTGTTTGTTTATTGTCAATCATATGAGGTAGCGATTATCAGGATCCGCAATTACCAGTGTTTTTATTGTGACAGCATCACTAGATGTATCATTAATCAATGATTCCAGCCGCTTCCTTTCATTATTATTATCATCATCGCTGATATTATTATTTTCCTTCTTTTTTTTACTATTTGTAATTGTTCATATTTTCTCTGATTCGCCATGAGTTTTAGCTAAATTATTATTATTATCAAAAAAAAGGTAATGTAAAAGGAGAAAGGGCTCTATACCACTTTCTTATTTTTTCTGACCAGGCTCCCATGGTTTTATGGGTTTTTCCACGTGTAACCTTTCCTTTTTCGAAGCGCCTCCCCCTTTGGGAGTTCTACTTATTTATTTATCTATTTATTTATCTATTTATTTATTATAACTTTCTCCGTTTTCTTCCCCTGTTTAGACGAACTTTGCTACCTTTTCGGACAAAACCTTTTGTAACCTTCGTCCTGTCTTTGTCTTTATATGTTTTTAATTGATATTAGCCCTTGTGGCCAATAAAACGAATTAATTATTATTATCATCGCT
>NC_068985.1:116556476-116560744 GCF_001194135.2 Octopus bimaculoides
TTACGTTTTTGACTACACAAGGAGAAAGGAAAAGAGAGAAAAGGAGAGTAACATTTTAACTGAAAATTGTAGATTATAAAGTTTTAAAATTCACTAAAGATGATTTTTTCTTTGTCCGAAAAGAGAAACTGTTGTGTTCTTAGAATAACAAGGATCTTTACATTTTCGAATACTCAGGGAGAATAGGAATTCACAGAAGTTGTATATATTAAAGTTTTTAAGGCTGAACGTCTGTGTGTTGGAAGACTGTAGATATATAAGTTTCTTATCTTATTTTGAAGGAAATTTAAAATACTCACAGGAAATTGTAGATATTCCAGTCTTTGAGAGTTATTTTTCAGTCTTCCTGCTGGGTTGTATTAGTGTTTCTGTGTCTTCGCCTACTGGCTAGTAATTATTATTATCTTTATTATTATCATTATTATTATTATTATATACACATAAATATATACATATATTTATACATGTATATACACACACACATATATATACATATACATATACACATATATATACATTTATATATATATTACATACATGTATATATATATATATACACATATATGCATGTATATATATACGTATATATAAAAGCACATGCATACATACACAAACATACATACATACATACATACATACATACATACATATATGGTTTACTTGTGATTATCTTTATTTCCAATCCATATGTTCAGTAAATCATACCAAGCAAAACTACGTAAAGTGATGGACTGACCTCTTAAATGGATGCTGATAATGTAGACAAAACTGTAACTCACTGAGTTGTAGTCGTACATCTATAAATGTGTAACTACACGAATGCTGTTGGCGTCCCTTTCTCGTTTCGACGAAGAGCTATGCTAGATATCTCAGAATTTTTCTTTTCACCGAGCGTCGAGCTAATACATTTCTTGTGCACGTCCTTACGTTCGTCTTTTTTCGTTCTTTTATTCGTCTATAAAGATACACACGAGCAATGCAATGACCATATTAGAAATAGGCTTATTGTTGCGTTGAATACATCAGGAAGTAATGTATATTTCAATACCAATTTATTTTACCCTCTGTATGTCAGGACATAATTGTTTATAATATCAGTGGCTTAGCCTGAGTAAAAAAAGAATCTAGAACAGTAAAAAATTATCAATTAATAGTTCAGGAGATTAACAAGCAGTAACGGTATGCTAAATATAGCAGATAAAATGACCAAACCAAAAATTTTCATTTAAACACAATGGTGAAAAGGGGCAAATGAATAGAATTCTAAAACCCTGTACGAATGACGGAAATAGTCGAAAATTGTAAAAGCCAGTCATACCCGTATCACCGTGATTTCGAACTTTGAGAAAAAACTCTTAGTTCGTCTTCAGCGAGTCTTACTGACACCAAGGTTATAGAGACTGCTATAGTTAGCATGTCGGTACTGCTTAATTACTAACATATAAATATATATATATATACGTCTGTATGAGTTAGAGGTTAAACAACCATATTAGGGACAAAAATATCCAAATTACTACTGGATGTATACCTATGTATTTATATCCAAATGCTTGCTGTCGTAGGGCACTAGCACTATTGAATGATAGGTATGAGTGGAAGTAAAGCAGAAATCTACCCAGAATGTATAAGTCAAAGAAGAAAACGGAGATGATAATTAATCAACAAAACATCAGACTGAAAATTTCATTTGGATCGATTTATTAATTAATTACAATCATATGTATAAACAAATAAACAAGTATATAAAAATACATAAATAAATAAGAATAAATGATTGAATAATACTATACTCTTACAGCAGTTAATACTTTGTGGTGTCCAACTTGCCAAAGTTTACACATTATATCAGTATTATACATCGATTGTACAAAGGTTGAACAATATTTGAGCCGCAAAGAACTTCTTCAGTGAGTCCATCTTCCCTATTGTAGATCTAGGTGCTGTAAAATTAAGGCAGTGCTCCAGCATCGCTGCAGTCAAATGACTGAAACAAGTAAAGGAAGAAAAGAATATATATATATATATATATATCTTTGTAGATATGTATATAACGGTATTTGCTTGTGTTTGAGAAAGACTGAGCTGGTTTATGAGTGTGTATATATATGTCTATATCTATGTTAAGCCTTGTTATGTGAACATTTTCATAACCTAACGTCTGTGGACACATTTCGCCAGGCTTGACCTCTGTTTTGCTACGACCAATTAGAACGCTTGTGGTTATCAAAAGAAAACTTCTCCACCCATCACCTTGACAACCGCTAAGACACGCGGATATTTCCACCAATAGCACCGTCACTATATCCATTACCACTGCCACTGACACCTCTACCATCATTACCACTATTACTCCTGCTACCACCACCACCACCACTTTCTTTACCACTACAACTACTAGAGCATTAACACCAATAATAACCCCCTTTTAATACGACTAACTGAACATTTCTGCCGCTTTTGTTTGCTGCACCGTGAATGAAATGTGTAACGGTGGAGGTGTATGCATGTGGAGTTGTATGTCTTTGTGTGTATGTATATGTGTGTTTGGGTGTGTTTGTATCTGTGTTAGTGTGTGTGTGTATCTGTGTTAGTCTTGGCCTTTGTGTGTGTGTGTGTGTGTGTGTGGGTGGTTGGTTGGTTGTGCTCGTGGTGGTGGTGGTGTTTGCGTATGCATGCTTGTGTATGCATGTATATGTGTGTGATATTGTTTATATATGTTTAGTATGTCTGCTCAGAAGTTTGTGTGTATATGTGTTGCGTTTCTCTGTGTAGGCATGAGTGTGTCCATACGTACGTGCATACATGTGTGTATATGTACATCACGGCTGTTTATTTGTGTGTGTATTTAACGCCGTCAACAGCAACAACAACAACAACAACAACAACAAGCGTAATATCAATAAGTGCAATAAGCACTATATAATCAAGAAGAGCGCCGCCACCATCACCACCTCCAGCAGCAGCAACAGCAGCAACAACAACAACAACAACAACAACAACAACAACAACAACAACGGTAGCAACAACAACAACAACAATCACAAAACAAGACCATTAACATTTATAACAACAACAGTAGCTACCACAGCAACATCAATAACAACAAGTCCAACGAAACTAATATAAGCAACAACAACAGCAATAACATCAATATCAAAACGACTCACAACAACAAGAGCAGGAACTACAGCATCAATAAAGCGATAAAACCAATAAGAAATACAACTACCGCACGAACTACAACAGTTACTACAGCAGCACTGACCTTAACATCAAAACAGTGTAGATAACAAGTATACTACTGCAACAAGCACGGCAACATCAATAACAACAGCAACAACAATTCTACTAGGAGTAATATTAACAGACGAGTATTGATATTAACTCAAAAGTATTAATATTTATACGGGAGTATTAAATATTGTATTAATGTGAATACAGGAGTATTAATAATAACTCAGGGACAACCAGAAAAAAAAACTTACAATGATATTTATATCGATATATTGACGTTAACAGTGGAAGCAAGTACAAAAGCAACAACAACTATGTCGACGATGGTAACAGCAACGTCAATAGGCACACCATCGACATCACCACCACTGCGACCACTACCAGCATTTCACCACCAACGACAACAGTTGTCATTAGCATCGCTATCGGTATATATTTATAGTCATAAGAAGACTAACGGTATTTATTCGTATAGAATCAATGTAAGTGCGGGATTGATTGCATGACAGATGTTTGCTCCGGGGTTCAGTCCAACTGTGTGACACCTTAGGCAAGTGCCGAATAAAGCAGTGTAAGTTGATTTTGTAGACAGAAACTGAAGGAAACAAGGTGGCGAGCTGGCAGAAACGTTAGCACACCGGGCGAAATGCTTAGCGGTATTTCGTCTGCCGTTACGTTCTGAGTTCAAATTCCGCCGAGTTCGACTTTGCCTTCCATCCTTTCGGGGTCGATAAATTAAGTACCAGTTACGCACTGAGGTCGATGTAATTGACTTAATCCTTTTGTCTGTCCTTGTTTGTCCCCTCTATGTTTAGCCCCTTTTGGGCAATAAAGAAATAAGAAACGTTAGCATGCCGGGCGAAATGCTTAGCGGTATTTCGTCTGCCGCTACGTCCTGCGTTCAAATACCGCCGAGGTCGAATTTGCCTTTCATCCTTTCGGGGTCGATTAAATAAGTACCAGTTACGACCAGGGGGTCGATGTAATCGATTTAATCTGTGTGTCTGTCCTTGTTTGTCCCCTCTGTGTGT
>NC_068985.1:116560996-116561688 GCF_001194135.2 Octopus bimaculoides
GCCATCGCAACTTAGCAGTTTGGCGAAAATCACAGACAGAAGCAGTACCAGGTTTAATAGATAGTAAATAATTAGATGCAGGGGTCGATCCGCTCGACTAATATTCGTCAAGGCGGTGCCCCAGAATTGCCGTAGTCTAATAACTGAAACAAGTAAAATATAATCATAGTAGCAGCAAAGCTAATAACACTTACTACAAAATCAACAACAAAACATAGACAATAGGCGCAGGAGTGGCTGTGTGGTAAGTAGCTTGCTTACCAACCACATGGTACCGGGTTCAGTCCCATTGCGTGGCATCTTGGTCAAGTGTCTTCTACTATAGCCTCGGGCCGACCAAAGCCTTGTGAGTAGATTTGGTAGACAGAAACTGAAAGAAGTTCGTCGTATATATGTATATATATATATATATGTGTGTGTGTGTGTTTGCGTGTCTGTGTTTGTCTCCCTAGCATTGCTTGACAACCGATGCTGGTGTGTTTATGTCCCCGTCACTTAGCGGTTCGGCAAAAAGGACCGATAGCAACAGCAACACAATCACCAATAACATCAAAATCCACGTTCAAAACTACCACCACCATCATCACCACTACCACAAACACAACTACAAGATATAGATATATTTACACCCACACACCCACACACACACACACACACACACACACACACACACACACACACACACATATATA
>NC_068985.1:116561698-116568168 GCF_001194135.2 Octopus bimaculoides
CAGGTGGTGCTAGTAAGTTAGATATGACCTGGGCCAATACTGGCCGAAACCTATCAAAGTATCAAAGTCTTAAAGTATATATGTGTGTGTGTGTGTGTGTGTGTGTGTGTGTGTGTGTGTGTGTGTGTGTGTGTGTATACATGCGTGTGTGTGTGTTTCTTTTAATATATGTTTATATGTATATATGTGTGTGTATATGTGTATATATATATATATGCATATACAATCGTTTACTTTCTGAGTTCAAATTCCGCCGAGGTCGACTTTGTTTCTCATCCTTTAGGGGTCGATAAATTAAGTATCAGTTACGTACTGGGGTCGATCTAGTCGACTGGTCCCCCTCCCCCAAAATTTCAGTCCTTGTGCCTTGAGTAGAAAAGGTTAATACGGACAGTTCAATGCTGGTATTGATGTAATCTAACCTCCACCAACATTTCAGGCTTTGAGCCTGCAGATAAAAGTATTAGCGTTACTTTCACTTTACCTTTGGCCATGCAGGTTTGGCCATGCAGTTAAGAAATCACTTTCCAGCCACGTAGTTTTGCGTCTAATACCACTGCCCAGCACTTTGGATATATGTGTATGTGTGTGTGTGTATTTGTGTATGTGTTATTACTGTGTATGTGTGTGTGTGTGTGTGTGTGTGTGTGTGTGTGTGTGTGTGTGTGTGTGTGTGTGTGTGTGTGTGTGTGTGTGTGTGCGCGCGCATACAAATATACATACTTTACGGATCTCCATTTCATTCAACAAAATTCTGTCACAAATCATTAATCGACCCAGGGTGCATTTGTACACAGATGTGCCAGGTGCCAAGCTGTGGGTTTGAACCGCAATCTATATAGTTGTAAAGCGAGCTTCTTAACCAGACATCTATGTCTGCACCAAAGCCATAATTGAAAAGGACTTTTGAACATATGGCTAGCCACTTGTAATATGTAGGATCGATCATAACTGAGAACAACCACAGTAACAACACGTAAAAAAACCACTCATATTTTTGCCAGCAACTCGTTTACTTTCGCTAATATCACCTCAATAAACATTACATCATCAATACCATACCATTAGTACTAGCAGCTATTCGATACTCACTTCTTGTGGATTTACTGTACATAAAACCAAAACAACTAGACCACTATTAATAACCATTCTTTCAATAACCTTCAGTAAGATCAGTGTTTTTATTATAACTAGCGGAATCGTTACCACGCCGAAAGAAAAGTTATTAGCGGCGTTTCGCCCGTCTTAACGTTCGGAATTCATATTCTACCGAACCTGCTTTTCCGATCATCCTTTCAGGATCGATTATATATGTACCAATTCAGTACTGAGATCGATGTAATCGACTGTCTTTCTTCAACAAAATTTCGGGTGCGGCTGTGCGGTTAAGAAGCTGTCTTTGCAGTCAAGTGGTTTTCCGGTTCAATCCCATTACGTTACACTTTGGATAAGAGTCTCTTACGATAGATCCACCCTATTAATCCTTGTAGGTCAATCTTTCGTTTGTGTTCTTACATAGATGCAGGGCCATAGATTTGCATAATGGTCCTAGTTAATGCATAAGCAACCTTTTTTCGGAAAGTGAAAAAGGAACCGGTTTAGCATCAGTTGGGCCATTCTTTTTAAAATTGCATGGTACTTCTTTGTTTAATCATGCCGATCAGAAGCTTCTGCAGACGTTATGCGGCTACGGGCCGCGAGTTGCCATAACTGGCTTAGTCGATCATTCTAAATACAGTACAAGGTAGGTACGTTATTTTATCGATCTCGGCAGATTGAAAGGCATGTTGACCTCGACGGGATGTCAAAGCCACATACTATATGACATTTTGTTCGACGCACAAATGATTCTATCAATCCATTACTATAATTATAATAAATATCTTTTGTCCTGTGGATAGCTGATTTGATATAATACAGATTACTTGATGGGTGTTAAGCCAATATTCTGCTACTGATGATGTGCCAATGACAGTATTTCTCAACCGTGGTCCATATGATCCTTAAGGATCAGTATAAGATTTTTGGGCGGTCGACTCAACAAAACAGTAACCTGGGAATCCACAAGAGTAGTTTAAGGGCCTCTGCAAAAGTTTTGTTTTAGATTTATGTATAGGTATGTATTGCAAGAAATAGCTAGCTTTCTTTTTCTAACATTTTACATAGTTCTACCTACCGAGAAACAAAATAGGAAGTTCGAAAGAAGTCTCTATAAACATCGAATGGCTATGGGGATTCACCAGAATAAAATAGTAATCGAAGGGGTCCATAGATAAAAAATGGTCGAGAAACCCTGGACTATGACATAAGACAGACCTTCTAACAAACTAGTTTAACCCTTTGGCATTGAGATTATTCAATTAAAACGTAATGATTGCGTGTTGCAGATATTAGACTGCGGCCATGCTGGGCACCTCTTTTGAGAATTTTAGTCGAATGAATCGACCCCAATACTTTTCTTTCTTTAACCCTGGTACTTACTCTATCGATCACTTTCGCCGAACCACTTGGTTACGAGGAAGTAAACACACTGACACCGGTTGTCAAACAGTGGTTGAGGGACACAGACACAAAACTCACATAGATATATGCATATATACACACACACGCATACGTACACACACGCGCGCACACACACACACACACACATATAAATATATATACGACGGGTTTCTTTCAGTTTCCGTCTGCCAAATCCACTCACAAGGCATTGAGTGACTTTACGCTGTAAAATTGAATCCGGACCCTCGTGGTTGAGAAGCAGTCTTCTTACCACACTATGCACCCCTGCGCATTTATTCACATTTATTCTGAATTAATCATGCATAATCTGGTAGCTTCGAGACTTCGAATATTCTTTCATTCTTTTATTCTTTTATTCCTTTACTTGCTTTAGTCATTAGACTTTGGCTGCTTTGAAGAATTTTAGTCGAATAAATCGACTATAGTACCTTTCACTTTTATTTTCTTTAAGCCTGGTAATTGTTTTATCATTCAATTTTGCTGAACCACTAGGTTACAGAAACCTAGAGGCACCAACAAACACACCAGCACCAGTTGTCAAGGAGTTATGGCGGGGACAAACAAAAAGACACGTGCACACATAGGTATATATATTTATTCCATCTACCAGATCTACTCACAAGGTTTTTTGGTCGACTCGAGGCTATAGTAGAAGACATTTGCTTAAGGTGCCATGTAGTGGGACTGAACTCGGAACCATGTGATTGGGAAGCAAGCTCCTAACCACATGATCCACGACCACTCCTGCGCCTGTGATGTGGTGACTGTTTATTTTCAGATTGATATTTTAGGGTGGATGTGGGATGCCGGATCTGGTCAGTTTCAACAAAATAACAGGTTGGATATGGCCAGTTTAAATCCAAATATGTTAAGAAATAAACACACTGTTCTGTTGCGCAGGGGTCGCTAGGGTCTAGGAGCCCAATTCCAATGTATGCATTCTGTGGTTTGCTCTCAATGTATATTGTAGGACAGAGTGCATTGATTTGATTTGAGGTTCATAATTCTGCTAAGGTGGCTCTGCTGCAACATGTACTGCAACACCACCACTACTATAATAAACACCAGTTGAACTACAACTTCTTCTACACCATTATTATAATTTACATTTGCGTTAATATCTCTTCAATGACACCACATTTGAACCACTTTTCCACCATCGCCAAGTCAACCGCCATCACCACAAAACCATTCCTAATATAATTACCACTTATACTACCGCCACTACAACAATAAAGCTGATATAGAAAACTTCACTTTCACTACCACAACTACAACAACGCTACTGCAACAAACAATTTTTCATGCAACCACTGCAACAATACCGGTACAACCACCAATTGCACACCAAGACTACTACCACCACTGCTACTACTAAAATTGTCACTACTACTATTACTAATAAAATTGTCACTACTACTACTACTACTAAAATTGTCACTACTACTACTACTACTACCTTTACTACTGCTACCATCACCACTACCACCACCACCATTTCCGTCACCACCACTACCACCACCATTGATATTATGGCCATTGCCGTTACTAACAACACTACAAGCCGACAACAGCAATAACAAAAACAGAAATATCTTTGAAGTGATGACTAAACCGGGTTCTCTGTACCTGTATGCTTGAGTGAACATGTTTAGGTGGGTAAGACGACAGCGGCGGTGACGAGGAGGCAAAGAAGGGGGGAGAGGGTAAGAGAGGGGTAGTGTGAGATGGCAGGAGAAAGAGCGGTGGAGAGAGAGAAGGAACGCGAGCAGCAGAGAAACATATGCAGACAAATTGATTGTTATGAGGGAGACGGAGGGTAAATTGGTGAGAAAGCAGACGACCGAGAGTTAAAAGAGAGAGAAAGAGGAGGAGAGAAAGTGAGAGGGGGGATTGAGGGATAGTGCGAGGCAAGTAGAGAGTCAGACAAAAGCATATAGAGAGTGACTGAAAGAAAGACACAAAGACAGAATGCAAGAAAATTGAAGGATAATTTCTATAAAGAGCCAGGTATATTGATAGCTAGATCGAAAGAATTGTTGCTAAAGGGACCACAAAGAAACAGGGTAAACTCCGTGGGGGAAAGGCGTGGCTTTGTGGTAAGAAGCTTGCTTCCTAACTACATGGTTCCGGGTTCAGTCCCACTGCGTGATACCTTATATTCTGCACACTAGCGTATAGCGCCATTGAAGCCCCGAGTGAACTACTATGGATATGGAATTGGAGTTTGGAGGAACCAAATCTTTCATAACGTTTCTTATACATGAACGTCATTATTCAGTTTAATTTCAAGATTTCATGTCAATAGAGAAAAAAGCCGGCTTCTAATCTAGATTCAAAGCTCCTTCTTTGAAATTTCAACATGAACAAGGTGTCTTTGTATATAAATATATGTGTAGATTTGAATGTCTAGACATACTCATACACACATACACACACACATACGCACAAACACACACACATATGTATATATATATATGTGCAGATCTGTATCAGTAACGACTCCGGCACTATGGTTGTTCGGGCTTAGACATACATAATATGTATGTATGTATGTATGTACAGATTTTGTATGTTTGATATATGTCTCATGCATATAGTTGCATTTCTGGACATGCTCATATATATTGAAATGGAAAATTTGCAACTATGTTCCATTGAGGGATTGGATCTGTACCCTACGAATTAGCTTTCGCCTTTCTAGTTTTGAGAAGCCTAATTTCTCAAGATTGGTATTTTCGCAGTGTGTTACAAATCCCAGGGCCCCAATAATTACAGGTATAAACCTGAACTTGTAATACTAGATAGAGTGACTGTAGATTTCTCAATAGTTCTGCATTGATGTTCTCTTTTTCACTCATCTTCAGCTTTCCACTGGGCTGCTAATTTCTACAACTACGAACAGTTTCTTTTCTCTATCTCAAATAATTGTATGTATGTATGTATGTATGTATGTATGTATGTATGTATGTATGCATGTATGGATGTATGTGTGTATGTGTATGAATACAATTAGTTGGAAGCGACAGTGCAATGAGGCTGTTTTGGGGTCAATCAAGGAACTTCAGAGTTAAGATCAACCTGACTACATAGGGAAAGTGTCCCTCTTCGAACTATTATTCCCTGATCTTTTAGATCCTTTAAGAAATTCACTAGAGTAATGCGCCTTCCTCTCGACCCTAACGGTTCCTTTCCAGATGGAACTTGAAAAAATTCGGTATGGAACTGGCTGAAAACTAATTCCGGTCCTTTCTGCCTCTTCCAATACATAACATATTACACCATACCCGCCAGACAGAAGGAAACTACTAACCCGCTCTACTTAAAGGTAGCATACCGAACAAAATACCTAACAGCATTTCTTCCGGCTTTACGTCCTGTATTCAAATTCCACTTTCGTTCATTTTTCCTTTCATTCTTTCGGGTTCGATAACATAGGTACTAACTGATTGTTGGTGGTCGTACTGATTCTACTTCGCAGATTCTCACCTATCGCGGGGTGGGGGGTTACGTAACACCCGCGATAATCGAAGGATCATTGTATATCGAACACAACACTAGAATGGCATTTCATTTTATCGACTTCGTTTTATAATGATGGTGGGAATGAAATTTAGATATTCAACTGGATTCGATCTCCGGACGTTTGTTTCCAGACTGAGATTAAGTGCTTCGGATTCGTTGTGGAATGATGACGTCGTGGTTTTGTGCGATCGTTTACAAGAAAGAACGAAAGAAAGAAAGAAAGAAAGAAAGAAAGAAAGAAAGGAGCTGTTTTCCGTTAGAATCTCTACTACCACCACCACCACCACAACAACAACAACAACTACTACTACTACTACTACTACAACCACCACGATCATCATAACCACTACCACCGTTGCCGCCATTATCATCACCTCCTTCACTACCACAACCACTACCACGATCATCATCATCATTATAAA
>NC_068985.1:116568411-116568847 GCF_001194135.2 Octopus bimaculoides
CACCACCATCATCATCATCATCATCACCACCACCACCACCACCACTACCACCACCATCATCATCATCACCATCATCATCATCATCATCATCTTCATCATCATCATCATCATCACCATCATCATCATCATCATCTCTGCCTTCGCAGTAGTTTTAAGTCAGCAAGTCCGTCATGCCTCGGCACACATTTACTTCCTGTGTGAAATGTTTATGTGCGAAACTAACCGAGCCATTAATAGCAATAAAGAGAAGGCTTCAATATAATTGTGGTAATGAGGGGGTTGGAGGGGGTGAGTGGAGGAAGAGGGGGAGAAGGAGAAGGGGAGGAGGAGGAGGTAAAGTAGTGACGGTAGAAGTACAATTGAAGTGGTTGTCGTTGCGGTTGTTGGTGTTGTTGTTGATGTTGTAGGTGTGTTGGTAGCGGCGGTGGTACCGGCT
>NC_068985.1:116569390-116570572 GCF_001194135.2 Octopus bimaculoides
GGTGGTGGTGGTGTTGGTTATAGTGATGGTGGTGGTGGTGGTGGTGGTGGTGGTGGTGGTAGTGCTGTTTTTGCTGCAGGTACTGGTGCTGCTCGTTGTTTTAGTTGTTGATGTTATTCCTGAGGTGGTGGTAGTGGCTGCCACTGAGGGATTTGCAATAGTGATGATACAATGCTACAGTTGGTGGTGATGGTGATGATGATGAGGATGAGGAGGAGGAGCGGAGAGGAGGATTTACAGCACAAGTCCAATTAAAATGATCTTTTACTGTTGTGTAATTTGTGTTTATGATGAGCATATTTAAAATCCTGGTCCTCGATATAAACTTAAAACGAAGTTTTCCCAGAAATCCTGTCCTACATCTCTTCTTTCTAGCATGTCCGAGGTAACATTTCAGTCTTCCCCACTTTATTTTTTCCCAAATATCTTGATTTTCTCCCTCTCCACAGCAAATTCAATTTTTAGGCTTTTTTTTTTATTATTTTCAGATTTTTATTCATGGAGAAAAACGGAGTACGAATTTTTAAGAATTTTACCCATCCCCTCATCATTTTCAAAAAGCTACAATGTTTCACTTTTAACTTTCGAAAAACGGGGGAATTTTTCTTCAGAAATAATGTCGCTTACCTGTCGTTTCTAGCATGTCGGGTTTTCTGGCGATGGCCTGGTATTTTTTAAGTCTACTATTTTAGTAGAATTCTACGCATGCATGAAACAGCCAAAAGTAAAAGATTGCGAGATTTTAGCTATTTGAAGACTG
Source organism: Octopus bimaculoides (assembly GCF_001194135.2). Classification (NCBI taxonomy): domain Eukaryota; kingdom Metazoa; phylum Mollusca; class Cephalopoda; order Octopoda; family Octopodidae; genus Octopus; species Octopus bimaculoides. The sequence goes on from NC_068985.1 coordinate 116,570,151, forward strand.
GTAGATGATGGGTTGGCGAGGTGGAGGAAGGGGCATTGAGTGTTACTTTAAGAAAAATTAAGCAATAAAAAAATGTATGTATATACATATATATATACTCTTTTACTCTTTTACTTGTTTCAGTCACTTGACTGTGGTCATCCTGGAGCACCGCCTTTAGTCGAACAAATCGACCCCAAGACTTATTCTTTGGATGCCTAGTACTTATTCTATCGGTCTCTTTTGCCGAACCGCTAAGTTACGGGGACATAAACACACCAGCATCGGTTGTCAAGCGATGTTGGGGGGGGGGGACAGACACAAATATACAAACATATACACACACATACATATATATATACATATATACGACGGGCTTCTTTCAGTTTCCGTCTACCAAATCCACTCACAAGGCTTTGGTCGGCCCGAGGCTATAGTAGATG
>NC_068985.1:116571773-116573419 GCF_001194135.2 Octopus bimaculoides
TGTTGTTGTTGTTGTTGTTGTTGCTGCTGTTGTAATCATCACCATCGTCGTCGTCGTCGTCGTCGTTGTTGTTCACAAGAACAACGACAATTATAATATGTCATGTGGAAAGATAATATATATATTTTTGAAAAAAAAAAAACAAGAAAATACAATTTAATTTTAGTGAAAAAGATCCACAAAGAACCATGATTTTATTGAAATGTTGCGTCGAGTTTCAGATAAAACTATAACACAAAAGAACTTTGCAGTATATTCCTGACCTATCGCTTTGAACGTTTGCCAACTTAACAGTTATAATTTTCTGTTTTATTTATTTATTTCTTAATTTGTTTGTTTGTTTGTTTGTTTATTTCTTTATTTCTTTGTTTGTTTGTTTGTTTGTTTTGTTTATAAGCCTCGTACATTGATCAGTGAGTCAGCGAGTGCTTACGATTTTGCATGGGTATACACGAGCACATCTGTATGAGTATGTATGTCGCTTTATGCAACTCTATAGCTATGTGTGTGTGTGTGTGTGTGTGTGTGTGTGTGTGTGTGTGTCTGTGTGTGTGTGTGTGTGTATGTGTACATATGTGTGTGCATTTGTGTGTGCATGCACACGTTCACACGCCACCTGTCCGCACACGCTCGCAAGAACACGTACACAAATATATACACTTCGAAACTCATGTGCTTTATATTTATATATATATATATACATGTGTATATGTATATATATATACATGTATATATGTATACACACGCACATACATGTACATGGATATGAATGTATGTATGTATGTATGTATGTATGCATGTATGTACGTATCTATCTATTTATTACAATCAAAGCAACGAAGAAGTACCTCCATGAAGGCAAGAAACTTATGTAACAGCGAGCTGAAATATAAACTAGATCTCTTGAAGAAGTTTCGCTTTATAGTTTAATTTTTTTCCCCCCCATTTTTGCAATCTTCAACATTTTAGTACCGTTAACATAATAATAATAATAATAATAATAATAATAATAATAATAATAATAATAATAATAATAATAATAATAATAACAACAACAATAACATCAACAACAATAATGATAATAATATTATTACAATCAAATGTTCTACATATCTAGATAAGAGGAAAAAAGAAAGAAAATAGATAGATGTATACTTTTTTTCTTTTTAAGACATGTCGTTTTGTGTTTGGTATGCCTTTAACTTTAAAATATTTCTTTTATTTTCTCATCTGAAAGAGAAAAAAAAAATCTATGAATATTCTTGTCAATATGAAAAGAATCAAAACGTCGTTATAAAACAATTACCTCCCCTGTGCACTTGGAGTACCTTTTCATTTTCTTTCATTACCCAACGACTTAGCTAAGCAAAACGACTATCGTAAATAGAAAATCATGTATTGTCACTTGTATATCTCTTAGTGGATGTCATTTAAACACTGTTGTTATGAGATGTTAAGGAATGTAGAATAATATCCGTCACATATCCGACATATATGCATATATACTAAAATAAAGTATTGTACATATATATGTATATGTATATTTGTGTATATATATGTATATGCATTTGTGTGTGCATTTATATGTATGTATATGTGAGTATATGTATATATATTTATATATATATATATATATATATATATAT
>NC_068985.1:116574921-116576532 GCF_001194135.2 Octopus bimaculoides
TATATATTTCTAGAGAAAGAGAGAGAGAAATGTATATGTATATATATATAGATATAGATAGGTAGATGGGGTGTCTCTGTGCTTGTTTGCTTCGCTCTATTCAACGCTTGGCAAACGGTGCTGGTGTGTTAACGTCCCTGTTACGTAGTGGTACAATAAACAGACCGGTAGGAGAGGTGCCAGGCTTCAAAATAAGTAACTGGGTGGGGTTTTTTTGACTAAGCACTTCAAAGCGGTGCCCCAACAGTCACAGTCCAAGGACTTGGAAAATGAAAGGTAAGGTAAAAGAAAAATCAATACACTTAAGAAATCTCTTTGGTGGTGGTGGGGAGGAATGGTTATGGCTAGAAAGACGTTGATTTACTTTAGTGTTTCTCATACGGGATCCATTTGGTCCACTGGGGTCCGTATATCCCCTCAGAGTCTGTATGGTGCCTTTGGGGTTCACATAAGGTTTTGGGAAGTCCACACAAGCAAAGTAGTAAATTAGGTCCACTGGAATATATTATGAGTCCATGAAAATTTTTGCTTTAGTTGTATTTATTAGGAGAAATGGCTAGGTTTCGTACTTTGTTGTTTTATATAGTTCAGCCTACACAAATAAATACGTGATCAAGAAAATAAAAATTTTGAAAGTAGTATCTATAAAACTAGTTTTTTTTTTGTTCTTTTTTAACATAGAATGGCTTTTCGGATCCACCGGAATAAAATCTAATCAAAAGGGGTCCATAGATAAAAAATGGTTTAGAGTCATTGATCTACTTGAACTGTACTGATCTGGTTTGAAACTGGTTGAATAGGAACCACATAGCTACTGATAGAATCAAGTTCGAGTTAGAATGCTGTCTATTGTCAACGCCACATTACCAGCGTGTGACACTACAAGAGATGTTTACAATCTCAACACATATTTATTCATTCATTTATTTATTATTTTACTTTATTTTATTTTTAGCCTCATTGATGGAAAGCTTTGATGCTGAGCTGCAATTATAAGGCCTTCCGTTTCTACTTTTAGGCTTAAATTTTTCAGTCAACAATCAGATTTATTTCATCTTCCAGCTAACTGACCGTATAGTAGTTTCATTACCTTTTTCCTTGTTCGTTGCGTCCTGTAGGTTATCTTTTCATCTTTTGGCTTGAAGCGCTGGCTTTTCACTTCAGCCTTCTATTTGTGCTTCTACGTGTATGCACATGTGTATGTTGTGCATCTGTGATTAAGTATGTGAGTGTACGTGTATGTTTTTCTTCTTCTAAGTGTCTAAGTGTTGTTCTTTTAGTATCTGATCTTGTTTTAGACATTTTTATGTCTGTTTTCTGGTGAGCGAGATTTTCGTGTGCTTGTGAATTTTGGAACACTTATCAGGATGTTTGTTTAACACACATACAAATAAATACAAACCTGTATAGATTGATACACACAGAGTTAAGTATATATGTATCTATGTATAAACATTCATATATATATATCTATACGCATACACACCTAGATATTTATATATGTATATATCCATACATATATATATATATATATTTATATATATATATATATATAATGTATCTCTCTCTCTTTCTCTCTCTCTCTCTCCCTCTCTCTCTCTCTCTCCCTCT
>NC_068985.1:116577369-116579869 GCF_001194135.2 Octopus bimaculoides
TATATATATATATATATATATATATCCAAAGTCCTGTGTTCTGAAGACGTTGGTGGTGGTGGTGTTGGTGTTTGTTACAGATATTTGGCTGCCGTTTTAGCAGGTTATAATATCGCATTGTTGCTGACCCCACCCCACTCCATATTCGACTCACTGTTAATTGTTTTATCGTGTTTCAGATCAGAGAAATCTTAGTTGAATCATTCAACATTATTTTCATTTGACGGATATTTGTTCTCATCTTGTTTGTTGTTATATATCCCTCCAGCCTTCTTCAGGTGTCTTGGAGAAATTTTGAACCTGGGTTCTCATTCCTAAGGTAATTTTTGATATTATAATTAATATTATCATTATCATTGTTATCATTAAGGTCACTCGGAATCTTGGCGTTAGTAGCCCTCGCTCTTAACCACTACACCATATGCCCGTGGGCAATTATGGAGTGAATTTTAGGGCTTATAAATCTAATATATTCCTATCATTCCTTAATACCGGTTCCCATATGCTATTCATATCTGCACTCGGTCTACTTAGGAGGTTTTTGTGTCCTAGCATATGTTCTGCTTCTTTTAGTTTTCGTATTTTCCAGTGGTGTTCTCTGTCTGTTATTTTAACTCCGTTCCACGGGGAGAAAAACAAAATGGAGACCACCTCCCCCTGTGGAATGAAGTTAATATAATAGACAGAGAACACCACTGGAAAAACGTAAATTAAAAGAAACAGTACATATGCTAGGACACAACAACCTCCTAAGCAGACCGAGTGTAGATATGAATATCATATGGGAAACGGTATTAATGAAGGATAGGAATGTATTAGTTTTCGTATTTTCCAGTGTTGTTCTTTCGACGCGTTGGTTCGTTTTATCTAAATTCCACACATGTTTCCGTATCCTTTGACCCTATGTTATTTGGACGATTTGAGAAAATAAGGAAAAAAATTCAAATTTTGTCCGATGATTTGTGGAAATAAAAACATGTATTACCGGCATAAATCATAATTTTCTTTATTGAAATACCAAATCATCTTCGCATTTCATACTTACAGTCTAGATAAAACAAACACATACACTAGGAATTATTTCACAGAACCTAGATATAATTGAGGTGAATTGCAATTGTCTTCATAAAACACAGGCATAAACACAAAACAGGCCTTGGTGTGGTTTTATAGACATTAGACATTATAGACATTTACTGGGGCTGATTTCAAAGACCCCGAAAATGACTGGGGCAGTAATATACGCTTCATTCTTCAAACATTTGCTTTGTTCCTCGGTTAAGGTAAATCATTAATAGAGCCAGCAAACGAAATAGAATGAGAATGATGCTTCTGAACGCAAAAGAAGAGGAACAAACAGAAATACTTCTGAAAAGGAACAAATAGAAATAGATTTCAAAAACACAGAACGTATCTGGGACAGTTTTTTAATAGGCCCCAGATTTACTAATTATTGAGTAATCGTTGATTAATTGACTTATTGTTTAATAATTGTTAACTGATAATTAACTGATTAACAGTTAATTAAATTGCTTCCTCTTTATTAGTTTTGATTAATGGAGAACATCACTACTTTCTGCCCATTCGAGATTTACTCGCTAATTCATCCACATCTGGATTAAATATAAAGCAATATTTGTTTAATCGCTTTCCGCTTTGAGTCCTAATCCAAAGAGGATCAATAAATATTTTGATATTTTCTAATTTACGGTGAAAAAAAAAGAATGACCAAGCCCAAAACATTTTGAAGGGTATCCGAGATTGTGGGAGAAAGATTCGAAGAGTGGACATTAATTTCACACTGAATGCATGACCGGAATTTTGACAAACAAGTGGACTCCATTAAAGCCATTCAATACGGTGGACTAAACCATGGAAAAGCATTAAGATTATCGCCCAAGAAAGGTATACAGTTTCCACCAACGAAGCTTCATTCATAATGTTTGGATCATACAAAGCGACTACAGAAACCCATCGAGTTATGCAGAAGGATCGAATACGGAAACATACATTTGAAAAGCAAACCTCATAAGCTGGAAGAATCGTTAACGCATCGGGCAAAATGCCAAGCGATATTTCTAGTTCTTTGTGTTCTGAATTCAGATGCCATCAATCCTGACTTTGCCCTTTCATCCTTTCGGGGTTGATAAAATAAAGTATTAGTCAATTACAGGAGTTAATGTAATCGACTGGCCGCTCCACTCAGAAGTACGCATTCCCTGCTAAAATTAGAAAGAATTATTAGCTGGCAGAATCGTTAGCACACCGGGCAAAATACTTTGCCGTATTTCGTCCGTCTTTCCGCTCTAAGTTCAAATTTCGCCGAGGTCCACTTTGCCTTTCATCATTTCAGGGATTATTATTATTATCATCATTATTATTGAGTGAGAGAGCACTGCATTCCATTAAAGTAACACTGGGATAAAATATACGAAGCCCAATATACCCATTATGACTACCAGTCTGATAAGTTTACACGAGGCATATGCATCACAACCAT
>NC_068985.1:116582339-116586365 GCF_001194135.2 Octopus bimaculoides
AGTTTTTGCTAACTGTTTCGGTGCTTATGTTCTAAGGCATCGTAGAGCGTGCCAAGTTTTCTCTGATTGTTTCGTTGCTTACGTATGTAAAGCGAGGTAATCCATACCAAGTTTTCGCTAATTGTTTCGGTGCTTGTGTACCGAAAGCGTAGTAATCCGTACCAAGATTTTACTAATTATTTCGGTGTTTATGTACGCCAAGCATGGTAATCCGTACTAACTTATCGCGAATAGTTTCGGTGCAAATGCACCTAAAACGCGGTAATCTGTACCAAATTTTTGCTAATTGTTTTGGTGTTTAAGGCGGCGAGCTGGCAGAAACGTTAGCACGCCGGGCGAAATGCTTAGCGGTATTTCATCTGCCGTTACGTTCTGAGTTCGAATTCCGCCGAGGTCGACTTTGCATTTCATTCTTTCGGGGTCGATAAATTAAATACCAGTTACACACTGGGGTCGATGTAATTGACTTAATCCCTTTGTCTGTCCTTGTTTGTCCCTTCTATGTTTTGCCCCTTGTGGGCAACAAAGAAATAAGAAACGTTAGCACGCCAGGCGAAATGCTTAACGGGATTTCGTCTGTCTTTATGTTCTGAGTTCAAATTCTGCCGAGGTCGATTTTGCCTTTCATCCTTTCGATATAAAACAAGTACTAGTTGCATACAGATGTCGTTCTAATCGACTGCTCCCCTCCCCCAAAATTTCGCTCCTTGTGCCTAAAGTAGAAAAGAATTGTTTCGGTGTTTATGTACCTTAAAGCATGATAATTTGTACCGAGCTTTCGTTAATTATTTCAGTGCAAAAGCACCTAAAGGGTGGTAACCTGTACCAAGTGTTTGCTAATCCTCTCGGAGTTCATATACATGATGTCTCATAGATGCCCTTCCCTTCCTCTGACATTTGACTCCGCGGAACATCCAGAATGTAAGAGCCGGAGAAGAAGAGAGAGAGAGAGAGAGAGCTGCACCAACACCCTGTCTACTACTCATTATTGCTGGCTAGACTAGGATAGCATGTAACGAAGAGCCTTGCTCAATGGACACAATTAGCCGTCCGATCCAGGAATCGAGTTCACGACCTTAAGTTTGTGATTCGAACGCGCTATCCATTAGATGTATGGTCTAGTAGATAGAGGACTTGAATCACGAGCTGTCCACTCAAGAGAAGCCACACACTTTCTCTTCTGTGGTAAGCCAATAATCAAAGGCATCCAACGCTTCGTCTTTTTAGACATAGGTCTATCTTAGTATCTTAGACTAAACCACAAGCTAGACCATACCTGTTCTGAAATCAATTTGTGAACTGAACGAGTTGAAGCATCTGTTTCTAAAATAGGGAGTGAACTCAAAAGGGTCGTGAAATAATCATTTTTATATTTTGTAACGGTTGTTTTTATTTCATTTGTACGTAATTCCGTAATCTTGCACTATATACAAGACGCAAGGGAAGAGCCTTGCTCCGTAACGGGAAGGAATGTGACAGAGTGGATTGGGATTTCGGTAAAAATACTGACTGCTAAAAAGAATAAAATAGTGCTATACAGGATTACATAACACTAGAATCATTATAATTTCGTAATCGTCAAGGAAATAAATAAATAAATAAATAAATAAATATGCACCTTCTACATATTTTCTCCCTTATTCTTTAGTCTCAAGTCTCCTTATCCTGCCAAATATTATGAAGAAATTATTACCTCCTTGCTGTTAAGCGTCCACTAAGGAAATCCACCTGTATTTATGTTTAGTTATGACCGAAATCTTGCTGGTTTCAAATCCCATCTTTTCCCATCCCGACTGGAAAAAAAAAACGGATGTCAGTTAGATACAGTGATAAATTCAGTTGGTTTACTATGCAACCATAATTTTAGAATCTTGTAGCTAGCTTAGAATCCTGATGGCACCAATTGGCTCTCTCGTCCTTTAGAACGTGTGCCAACAAGAAATCCTTCCTCGTTTGTGTTAGCGGCTTCTCAAAACTTTGGCGATCTCACATATGCAGAAGAGCCAATGTAGGGCATGGTGCAACCAATTCTTTCAGATCAAACCAATGAGAGAGGGAGAGAGAGAGAGAAAGAGAGAGAGAGAGAGAGAGAGAAAGAGAGATAGATAGAGAAAGAGAGAGAGAGAGAAAGAGAGAGAGAGAGAGAGAGATGGAGAAAGAGGGAGAGACAGAGATAGACTAACAGACAGACAAATAGACAGAAACAGAGACAGACACACACAGATAGAGTAGAAGGCAGAAATGTGACATTTAGTTATGAGCCTCCGATTTTTTTATTCAAAAACGGATTATTCAACCCAAATATTTACATGCTATGATTTATAACTTTATGTCTACTTCGAGATTCACTATTCCAAAAGAATCGTTTCACGTTCTTTCGAAGATTCATTGAATTCGTATGACGTCAACAACATACTCTTTCACATTCTGAGTTCAAATCCACCTCGCGCCAAATTTTCTTTTCACACTTTACGTTGTCGAGGAAGCTTATATTAATCACGCACTGAGATCGATTAAATCGATTCTGCTTCCTTTCCTAGAAAATTTATTGCCTTTATGTACCAATGTTAGAAATAATTATTTTCTTGTAGATATTATGGTCTTTTGTCACACTAAAACAAATGATATTGGTTCCAACAATCTCCAACCATTCATTCGCCTCACTTATTCGATTTCGTTTCATTTGCTTCCGATGATTTGCACTCCCATTCCGCTTCACCTTCTCTCACCTCCTATCCTCCATCCTCTCTTTCACCCCCCCCCATCTTTCTCTGTCTCTGTCTCTCTACTCCCTCTCTTTCTCTTTCTCTCTATCTCTCTCAACTTGCTCAGAGGCCCTTCAATTATTTCCTCTCACAATCATGCATTTTATAAGCTTCCATTCGTTGTTATGAAGATGTTATTATAAATGTTATCGCTGTGAGCTTCTGAGAAAATTCTGTGATGGACTCGTCGACATCATCATCATCATCATCATCATCATCATCATCATCATCACCTTCATCATCATCATCATGATCATTATCGTCGTCGTCGTCATCACCAACCAGTGCAACAGTAACAATTGAAGAGTTAAATACCCCTGACATGAACTCTTCTGCTATTCAAAACCGATGATGGAAAAACCAATTCTCGACCAATTCGAAAGTGATATGGTAACTAAAAGGTGTATGATTCTGTAAAAGATCTGGTGCAAACATATACACAAATACATATATACACACGCACGCACACACAGAGTAGCAGACAAGCAAGGAGCAGCGCATGCATATATATGCGTGTGTGTGTGAAGCGGGTGTATTTATATAAATATGTGTGTGTGTGCGTTTGTTCGTACAGTCAGAAGTAATCTCTCTAATTTCTCTCTCTATTGTCTCTCTATTTTCATATATAAATTTCTCTGTTTACATGCATATATATGTTTGTCTGTGTGCACATATATATATATATATATATGTGTGTGTGTGTGTGCGTGTGTGTGTGTGTGTGTATGTGTGTGTGTGTGTGTGTACAGTCAGATGTGACCTCCGTCTCTATTTTCATATATAAATTTCTGTGCACTTGCATATAAATGGGTGTGTATGTGTGTGCATATATATATATGAGTAAGTGTGTGTGTGTGTTTGTGTGTGTGTGTGTGTAAATATTATTACAATACAATAATATTATTTCCCAGCGAAATAAAGTACTGTAAAGGTAAAATTACAAATAGGAAATAGTGGCACAAGAAGGTACCAATTTCTGGCCTTATTTCTAGAGGTAAGACGATTTTTTTTTATGCTCGCGCTCGCACACATCTTTGCCTATAGGCATTCAGTGAAGCTTTACCTAGAGTCAAACAGCTATCGACTGCTATTTCCAGCAAAAAATATTGGTGTTTTGCAAACAACTTGCACATGCAAGTGCTACCAGTCAAGAACTCCGCATACCGGAGGCCAACAAGTGCATGGGGTCATCAGGAGAGAATTCGCGCCGTTTCAGGGACTACATCTCGACGTGTAGTTATGTGTATATATATATATATAT
>NC_068985.1:116586827-116592009 GCF_001194135.2 Octopus bimaculoides
ATATATATATATATATATATATATATATATATATATATATATATACATAAATGCATGTATGTATAAATGCGTGTATGTATTATGTATGTATATATGTGTGCGTGTATGTTTGGATGTGTGTCTGTATGTGTTAGTACGTGTGCGCGCGTGTGTATCTATATATTTACTCACGAAAGCGGTTTCTGATATTCTCGCTATTCTTGAAAAATCGAGGAACCCGAGTGCAACGGACTGTTACCACGGTTATGGAAATACTCTCAACGCCAGGACCTTCTGCACTACACACCATCATAACCACCAGTCTCACGATCCTCACCCCCTCCTCATTCCATCAATTCTATTTTTATTAGTGAGAGAGAAACGGTTAGAATATGAAGGAAAATTGTTTGAGGCGTAGAATGTGTGCGTCAAAATGGAGGCAGAAACGTTGCTATCGAGGAGTTTAAGAAAAAGAGACAGTGGGAGGAGAAAGATAGAGAGAGTGCAGCGGGAGGAAAGAAAGTGAGAAATGATATAGGGGGAAGAAGAGGAGAGAATGAAGTAAAAGTGTGAGGAAATGATATAGACGTAGGAGATTAAGGTAACAATGACCAATGATAACGGAAGGAGACAAAGATAGTCGTGTTGGTAGATAGATAGAGAGTAGATAGATAGATAGATAGAGAGAGAGAGAGAGAGAGAGAGAGAGAGAGATGGAGCAAGAGAAAGATAGATAGATAGATAGATAGATAGATAGATATATATATAGATAGATAGAGAGAGAGAGATGTATAGGTAGATAGATAGATAGATACATACATACATTCATATATACGTACACTAACACATACATTCATGCGTACATGTATAGGTAGCTACGTAGGTAGATAGATTGATAAATAGATGGACAGATAAATATGCGTGTGTGTGTAGATAGACAGATAGATAGATAGACAGACAGATATATAGATAGATAGATAGATAGATAGATAGATAGATAGATAGATAGATAGATACACAGACAGATAGATAGATACATTTCTTTTATTAGCCACACAGGGCTCAACAAAGATGGGACAAATACAATGTAGAGCTTTTCTTTTTGGGAGGGGGAAGATAGATAGATAGATAGATAGATAGATAGATAGATAGATAGATAGATAGATAGATAGATAGATAGAAAGAGTGACAGAGAGAGAGAGTTGAAGAGAAAGAGGATGATAGATAGAAATATACAGAGAGAGGTGGAGAAACACACACACACACACTCACACACACATACACATACAGAGAACCTGAGAGAAGCAGGGAACGAAAGGGGGTGCAGAGAGAGACGGACGTAAAGCGAGTAAGAGTATGTGAAAGAATGTTTGATGGAGAAAAGGGAAACAGCAGAATAAATAAATTGAAAGGGACAAAGACAAGAAGAAGAGATGGAGAGACTGAGAGAGAGAAAGAGAGAGAGAGAGAATACTTGTGACATAGAGTTATTTGTGTGCATATGTGTGCATATGTGTGCATATACGTCTGTCTGTTTGTATGTATGGATGTATATACGTATGTATATATATATGTATGTATGTGTGGATATATATGTGTGTATGTATATATACAAAGAGTGACAGTGTGAATGAGAGGTGAGAGGTGAGAGGTGAGAGATGGTTGGAGGGCATCAAGGTCCATATAATCTATTCATGTCGTTCCACATGGTTAGTGACGGAACTCTTCCGGAAATCACCATGAAGTTACGATGGCTGTCCAGCGAACAGTAGTAGTGGTAGTAGTAGTGGAAGTGGTTGTTGTTTTTGTTGTTGTTGTTGTTGTAGTAAAAGAAGGAAGGAAGGAAAATTGAAGGAAAGGGTAGGTGTAAAGCAAAAGAAAGTTGGTAAAGGAAAAGAGAGAAAGAGGAAGTTTATGAAATGTCTATTAGGGAAACTGATGCAAAGCCAAAACGTGGGAGGGATGAGATTGAGAGAGAGAGAGGGGGGTGGAGAGCGCAAGGAGTGTGAACGAGGGGGGAGGAAGAGAGAGACAGACAGACAGACAGAGATGGGGCAAGTGAGAGCAAAGTCAGACATAAAGGGAACAAGAGAGAGAGAGAGTGAGAAAAAGTCAGAGGAAGAGAGGGAGAGAAAGTGAGGTGGAGAGAGCAAGTAGGGAGAGCGAGGGGGGAGAGAGGGAGAGGGAGGGAGGACTAGGTTAGTTGGCGGGGGATACGAATTAATAAATGTAAAGGGAGTAATACTGAAGGATGAAGGATTATATTGAGAAATACAGACTACATGAATATGGTGGTGGTGGTGGTGGTGGAAGCGAGTGGGTTGGGTGGGGGAAAATTCCAACCAAAGTCAAAAATAGCCAACAAGTGGTGTATGACATGGCGATACATAGAATTCAAAACTCAAACAGAAGAGAAACAAATATGAAATAACAATATTGAGCCGAATATAGAAACGACTACATCGTTTCGGTTTTACATTTTCCCTTCATTCTACTTCGGTAGGTATGTGTATGTATATATGTGTATGTGTGTGTGTGTGTGTGTGTGTGTGTGTGTGTGTGTGTGTGTGTGTGTGTGTGTGTGTGTCTGTGTCTGTGTGTGTGTGTGTATGTGTGTGTGAGTGTGTGTGTGTGCGCGCGCGCGTATGTATATTTCAAGATTTCTAGCCAATAGAGAAAGAGCCGGTCTCTGAACCTAGACTCAAGGCTCCTTCATTGGAATTTAACATAAAAAACATGGTATTTTTGTATGCATGTATGTATGTATATGTGCAGATTTTAATTTTTTGGTTTATGTATTCTCATGCGTATAGTCGGATATCTAGACATGCTCATATATATTTAACTGATAATCTTCTGGAAAGTTTTGCAGATTTTTACAGTTCCAGTGATGGATTGGATCTATAGTCTTCGAATTAAATTTCTCCTTTCTGATTTTGAGAAGCCTTATTTCTCAAGATTGGTATTTAGGCAGTGTGTGACATATCCCAGTGCCCTTATAATAATAGATATAGACCCGAACTTGTAATCTCGATAGAGTAAATGCAGATTTCTTAGTAGTTCAGCGTAGATGTTCTCTTTTTCACTGATTTTCAGTTTTATGTTAACATCCGTTGTATGCATGCATATATGTATGCATGCATGTATGTATGCATGCATGTATGTATGCATAGGTACAGGCGTGGCTGTGTGGTAAGAAGCTTGCTTCACAACTACATCGTTCTAGGATCAGTTTCACTGAGTAGGAATTCGGTCAAGTGTCTTCTAATATAGCTTAGGGTCGGCCAAACCCTTGTGAGTGGATTCAGTAAATGGAAAATGAAAGAAGCTCGTTGTATTCAAATACATATAAATACGACCGGTGTTTTCGGGCGATTACACTTTCTGTCAGTATATATGTATAAAATTGTATGTTTCAAGTACAGCATTAAAATATTTTTAGCTCTTATTTCTAGCAATGTAGGTGATCTAACACCCTAGTCATGTCAGTGACAAATATAATTTTCCATTTTGGTAACACATGCACACGGCTATCTATTTTGAATTTATTTAAATATATATATATACATGTTTGTGTGTGTGGTGTGTGTTTGGGTGTGTGTGTATTAATTCAAATGCGTAAGGAGAACGATACATCTCTATAGCGTTTCTTGTAGTCAGTTATATATCATATTTAATTTATATATATAAATATATATATTAATAATATCAGGGTAATAAGAAATATTAGAAATTTCTACTAGCAGTGGCCTAACGTGTAAAAATCTATTTTATGTTATAACGTGCTCACGTTGTGGACATTAGTATATAGGAGAGACAAGTACGACACTGAGACGGAGAACCACACTACATTAGAAACAGATCCGGTACCCGCAGATTCGTTTGAGCGACCACATTGAGAGATGTGCAAGTAATATTGAACCAAACTGCACAGTTTTACCCATCTACCAGAGCAAAGAAACAATTTCAATACAAGAAAGTTTAAATAAAGAAAATCTGATCATCGAAAAATACAGAATACGTCTAAATATAAACGCATAACCAACTTTGATCTCTGTATATATTTTAATTCATGATCACATGCCCATCACTGTACATATCTCATCTCAGTACTTTAGCTTTTGAATTTTTGTTTATGGATATTCATTTACCCTTCCCCGAAAGATGAGCAGTTACTTCCCCTCTCCCCAATAATAACGATCACCAATTACCTTCCCTTAATTGTGTGTTTGTGTATGTGCATATTGATCAATGGAAAAGAGTCACTAGGTCCACTCCCACACATACACTGAATTGGGAGATTTCTAAGTGTTCCACCCTCCCCCGTTTTCCGTGAAATATGTAGTATTATATACTTTGAGATATGGGAAGTATGAAATTGAAAATAGTTTCTCTCCTACGATGCACCGTTTTGAAGTAGTTAGTAAGACACGAGAAACGTAAATCCAAAATATATACAGGAATCCGGTGATTCTTGCGCAAAAATTTTTGAGATTGCCCCTTATTAAGTCGTATCAAATTTGATTAGCGCATGTCAATAAGGGTTTTTGGGGGTGGGGTTTGCGCAAACCCTTTGAAACATTGGCAGCAGTTCCGCATCAATCCTTCACTCACGATGTCGAGTGCCCCACCTACTACTGCTTAAGTAGTATCTTCAAAATAAATCGACAAACCTCCTTGAAGTTCACATTATTTACATTATTTACATTTGACGGATATTTCTCATCTTGTTTGTTGTTAACACAACGTTTCGGCTGATATACCCTCCAGCCTTCGTCAGGTGTCTTGGGGTAATTTCGAACCTGGGTTCTCATTCCTAACGATGTTACTATTACCATATTACCATATGGCGTAGTGGTTAAGAGCGCGGGCTACTAACCCCAGGGTTCCGAGTTCGATTCACGGCAGCGAACTGATTAATAATAGTAATAATAATAATATTATAATAATAGTAACATCGTTAGGAATGAGAACCCAGGTTCGAAATTTCCCCAAGACACCTGACGAAGGCTGGTGGGTATATCAGCCGAAACGTTGTATTAACAACAAACAAGATGAGGAGAAATATCCGTCAAATGTAAATAATGTAAATAATTCCTCATCTCTTAAATTTAGAACTGTACTCCTTGAAGTTCTACCAAAATTCGTGTAGTGGTCTGATTATTTTCTTTTTTTTCAGGAGTTTATGATAAGATCTGGACAC
>NC_068985.1:116592082-116597085 GCF_001194135.2 Octopus bimaculoides
CTAATGACACCGTTTCGATTTTTTGCCTATCATCCATTCGGGGTCGATAAATTAATTATCAGTGCTTGACTGTGAAAGATGTAAGTGACTAGGCCCATTCCCCAAGAATTTCAGCTCTTGTGCCTGCATTAGAAAGAAAAATTGAACAATGCCTATTTTTAAAGAAATTTTTATATAGAAAGAAAATCAAAAGAGTTTTCTAAAAACGATGCGTCTAATACGGCAAAGCTGATTTTTAAAAAAAAGCATAAGTTAGAACATTCTATTTTTTTTTTAAATTTTATAATTGTAACTTATTTTCTAAGATAAAACAGCAGTCCAAGAATTTTGAGTCTTTTTTTTTTTACTACTTCCTTGATTTTTTTTTAATAGTAACTTATGTCTTACTGTAAGAATAAAACATACAGGCTAAAGTAAATTTTGATGTTTTTTTTTAAAATTAAATAAAACAATAGGTGGTTTTTTAAAGATTTTTATTTATTTGTATCATATTTTATTCTTTTAGTACGGTTGTCCATAAGTGAAAGCAGCATTTATCAGCGGACAGGTATAATTGAAGAAAATCCTCAATGTCAGCGAAACTGACCTATTCTGGAAAAAATGTGAACAATTTTCTGGCAAGAAAAGAGGCGACGACACCAGGTTATAAAACACCCAGGGATAGATTAATACTTTAACTCGGAGGTAATGTCAAAGTTGAATGCGAATTAAAACCGAGGCTAATTTATCGTACAATGAATTCAAGGGCATTAAAAGAAAGTAACCAGCAATCCCTTTCAGTAATTTGGAAACCGAATAAAAGGGCTTGGGTGACAAAGCAGTTGTTTGAAGAATGGTTCAATATGCATTTTTGTTCCACATTTGAAAAAAATGGCAAAAAGAAAAATGATTATAATAATTTAGATTTCAAAGTTCTTTTAATTTCAGATAATCCCCCTGGGTATTACATCTCGCTTAATGATTCAAATAACAATATGAATAGCTGAACTGGGGGAAAATCAGCGGACAGGCAATTTAGAAACTGAGGACAGACAGACATTTGCTATGAAGCATTGCAGATTACAACCAACGGCTATGGGGCGGAGATCGCCATTGGGCTTGGTGAGACTAAATAGTTTAACCCCAAAGACCAAGAGACGAATGTAGGAAATGGCACTCAACACCACCGGTTGACAGGGAGATTACCATCTTTGAGATACTGAGGTCATAAATCATCGATCCCAGCGCCAGAACCCACCGGAAAAGATGCAGTTACCTTCCTATCATTGTCGGAGGTAAAAACAGGTTGTAGAAACTCTAGTAGGTCGGGTCAGTGTAGGTACTCATCCGGAGGATGTTTCTCCTTTAGTCGATTGAGAGAATCTGTGATACACTGGGCGAGGGAGGACAGAGAGGAGAGGAGGCGAACGTCCCCTTTAATGTCAAATTCGCTAAATTTGGCATTAACGGCCTTCTTTAAGTTAGGTGGTTGACCATTGTTCGGGGTTGTGCTAATCACCGACCTGTGAGGAACAGTGGTAGGGAGTGACAGCAAATTCATTGATCACTTTGCTATAAAATGTATCAGCACCACGATCTATCTCCATCTTCTTCAAAAGTTCTTTATTCATGAAAATGAAAACTAAATTATTGAATCTCTCTTTACTTTGGGAACATCTCATATAACTATTTACTCCCTTTAATGAAGACAGCTATATTTTACAGGAAGCGGATGTTGTAGGTGTGGTCAGAATCTGACGTCGTAACTTTGTTACTCCTGTCTGAGCTTGATTTATTTCAAGCTTCCATATTATGTCTGCAACTTCTTGAATGATTGAGACTTGCTTTGCAAAATCTACAGCATAATTTGGTTTTATCTGACATTTCAATTCATCTAAATTTAATATTTTTACAGACATTCAAAGATGAAAATACTTCCATCAAAAATTTTTATCGTAAGGGTGAAAAAGCTTCGGATTCAACGATCCAAGTAATCTAAACTAAGAAAATTTAAACAATGATTTATACGCGCAGGAGTGGCTGTGTGGGAAGTAGCTTGCTTACCAACCACATGGTTCCGGGTTCATTCCCACTGTGTAGCACCTTGAGCAAGTGTCTTCTACTATAGCCTCGGGACAACCAAATCTTTGTGAGTAGATTTGGTAGACGGAAACTCAAAGAAGCCCGTCGTATGTATATATATATATGTGTGTGAGTGTGTGTGTGTGTGTATGTGTGTGTGTATTTGTGTGTCTATCGCTTGACAACCGATGGTGGTGTGTTTACGTCTCCGTAACTTAGCGGTTCGGTAAATATGACCAATAGAATAAGTACTAAGCTTACAAAGAATAAGTCCTGGAGTCGATTTGCTCGACTAAAAGGCGGTGCTCCAGCATGGCCGCAGTCAAATGACTGAAATAAGTGAAAGAGTAAAAGAGAGAGTAATGGTGTTTTAAATCTTTCCGGTCTTTGCTGACATCGACGTATCCCAAAAACCTTTCCTGAGGCTTTTCCTTCTTATCAACAATTCGCAAAATGTTGTTAAACGAAGTTCTTAAAGCAGCTTTTGGTTCTTTATGTCAAACACGCTTCTCTGGTGGTTCAGTGACACCATCAGAGCCCAAGAAGTAAAATTCTTCAAACTTGTTGTTCTGAATATTGCGGTGAGCTCTATGAAGCTGACTGAGATATTACCAAATTAAGTGAATGTGTATAACAATGTACAACTTCTGTCAGTGATGCAGCTTCTTTGTCTTTACTGACATTGAGTTATCCCCTAAACCTTACTTGAACTTTTCCTTCTCATTAACTAATCGCAAAACGTGTAATAGTTAAGATTTCATTAGAAGATCTGTAGTCTCACGAAGCACAACAGCAACAAATGCTGTTTTTACGATCATTGCCTTAATTACAGCTATACAGTTAAAAAATTTCGTTTGAATATCACTTGAAAGTGACCACTTCAAAGCTGAGAAAATATGTTCTTATACTGACAAACTAACAAACATGGGAAACAGGAAAATTTGTTCAGAATGGGTCATCTCGTCATTCACTCAGCCGAAGACATTCCTCGCTGCCCACTACAGATTTGATTTTCAGCTTAAGCCTTGGTTTCTCTTTTCCGAGGATGACAATATTTTTCTTATCTCTTTCAAAGTTGGGGAAAGTAAAGAGAAAACTGAACTAATTGACCCTTTTGTCATCCAGGGGCTGAGTGAAAGCATGAGAAATTTTATTGGGTTATAATCTTTTGAAATGAATCGAAGCTTTATGCTAATAGATATTTTAGGTACTACTGTACATTTTTTTTTACCTAACTTTTCTTAAATAACTTTAAATATTTAAAATCAAAATTTTAAAGCATTGTCATGAACGAATGAATGAAACCTTTACTTTGTAATTACACGCGCGCGCGTGCGCATAAGCATACACACACGCACACCCAAAAACACATACAGACACAAACACACATAAAATTTCCGGTTTCTCCTTTTCGTTCTGTGTGAAAAAACATCAAGAAAACTCTGGGTGCACATGACTGAATGCAGTGGACTTGATAGAGGGAAACTGAAAAAATCTCGTCGCATATATTTATGTGTGTGTGTGTGTGTGTGTGTGTGTGTGTGTGTGTCTATTTTTGTGTCTGTGTTTGTCTTTCACCAACGCTTAACAACCGGCGTTGGTGTGTTTATGTTCCTGTAACTTAGCAGTTCGGCACGAGACCAAAAGAATAAGCACCAGGCTTTAAAAAAAAGTACTGTGTTCGATTCATTTGAGCAAAAAATATTGAAGGTGATGCCCCAGCATGGCCACAATCTAATGATTGTAACAAGTGGAAGATAAAAGATAAAATGCGTATTATTCGGTACCGAATAATCGAACGAAATATATCAGTGAGCAATAAAACAAATTTGTAAATTGAGTAAATATGCATGAACTAAATATGCATGAACCAACTTCGCGGCAGGAGGTGCAGATGAGGGCAGCTGCATCAAACTCTCTCATGCACCAAATGTCAATTCCTGAAGTAAAATTCGTGAAGTAAAATTATGTAACAACACCAAATGGCGGTGCCCCAGCATGGCCACTGCTCATGCGCTGAAACTAGATAAAAGGAAAAAAAAAATTCTCATCTAAATCTTTCCGACTATGAAGAAAGCCTCTAGAAAGTCCTCTGAATAGGCAGGTTTTTGATCTCTGCTGCACAGGACAGTAAAAGCATCAGCACTTCAAGAGACGTGTCTGCTGGCTTAACACGGCTGGAAGGCAAGCAGTAAAATACCTGCTTTCTCTGTCTTTCTCGTTTTTTGATCACCCATTCATTTTTTTTTTATTTTGTCCCTGATTTTGACGCTCCCTTCTTGAAAATAAGAGAATATGAAGAAAATAACACCACTGCTCTTACTCTTATGACTGAAAGCAAGCAGTAAAAAATTTACTTTCCTTTGCTTTTCATTCTATAGACTACTCAACCGCTTATTTTGTCTCTCATTTTGACGCTCCATTCTCGAAGAGAATAATAAAATACGAAGAGACTAATATCATTGCTCTTACAGACTACGACTGAAAGCAAGCAGAAACATTCGCCTTTCTCTCTGTTGATCACTCACTCTTCTGTTTTTTCTTTCTTGTAGACGCTCCCTGCTAAAAACAAACAAACAAACAAACAAACGAACAAAAAAACAAAGAAACAGGAAAGCATTTAATTCACAGCTTTTTCTTCTTTTCTCGGTAAGCAAACAAGGGCTTTCGCTGCTTAAACTTGTTAAATAATATCGATTGTTTACAGTTTATACTAAGAAAGGAAGGAATGCGAAATAAAAGTAAACATGACTACAATGAATACTCTCTTTTACTCTTTTACTCTTTTACTTGTTTCAGTCGTTTGACTGTGGCCATGCTGGAGCACCGCTTTAGTCGAGCAAATAGACCCCAGGACTTATTCTTTGTAAACCTAGTACTTATTCTATCGGTCTGTTTTGCCGAACCGCTAAGTTACGGGGACGTAAACACACCAGCATCGG
>NC_068985.1:116597284-116598001 GCF_001194135.2 Octopus bimaculoides
ACACACACACACACACACACACACACACACATATATATATATATATATATATATATACATATATACGACGGGCTTCTTTCAGTTTCCGTCTAAAAAATTCACTCAGAAGGCTTTGATCGGGCCGGGGCTATAGTAGAAGACACTTACCAAAGGTGCCATGCCGTGGGAATGAACCGGGAACCATGTGGTTGGTAAGTAAGATACTTACCACGCAGCCACTCCTACGCTTCTCAACAATCAATTATATATTACACGAAAATTATTTATCGTGGAAAATAATAAGGCATGCAGTTTATGCATTGCATACAGAGATCCTTAGACTTGAGAAGCGCCGAGTGTGTTGGTATTTTACGAACAAAAAAGTTAGATTCTCAACACAGTATAGCTGTTGAAACAACCGCGAAAGTTTGAGTATTCATCCTTAGAAAACGGAAAGGATGTTGGCAACTGAGAATCGAAATTCTTTTTCTTGTTTCAATCGATAGACTGCAGCCATGCTAGAACACCACCTTGAAAGCTTTCAATCGAACAAATCGAATTCAATATTTATTGTTTAAGCCTACTACTTATTCTATCGGCCTCTGTTGCCGAACCGCTAAGTTACGGGGACGAAAACACACCACCATCGGTTGTCAAGCGATGTTGGTGGGACAAACACAGACACACAAACATACACACACACACACACACACACATACACACATATATATATATATA
>NC_068985.1:116598101-116599863 GCF_001194135.2 Octopus bimaculoides
TATATATGCTCCGGGATTCTCAGTTTCCGTCTACTAAATCCACTCACAAGGCTTTCGTTAGCCCCTAAAGTGCCACACAATAGGAATGAACCCTGAACCATTTGGTGTGGAAGCAAACTTCTTACCGCTCAGCCACGCCTGCGCTTACATAATAATGAATTTTTAATAATTAAATCACAAGCTTTCAAATTTGCATGAACGGCAAAACCTATTTCTATGGCCATATTACATGTCTTTATTTCATGTTCCCCGGAAGATGAGAAGCAAATCCGACATCGACTGAATGTAAACTCAGATCGCAAAATACATAAATCTATAACACAAAATGGCATTATTTTATCGACTCCCGAACGATGAATGACAAAATCGATAATAAAGGAATTTGAACCTATATCGTGATGGTCATTAATATATAATTCACAAAGGGACTTTATTTTATCGGTGCTAATCATTTTTATAGCACAATAATGATTTTTTAATGATAATTAAGTCACGAGGTTTCAGATTTGCGGGAAGGGCAAAATTGATTACAACGGCCAAATTACATGTTGAGTACTTTATTCTACCATCCCCGGAAGTTGAGAAGCAAACATGACCTCGATTGGAAGTGAACTCAGATCGTAAAGGCCATAAACTCTACAGAACAAAGAGGCATTATTTTGTCCGGTGCATTACCAAAATCTGCCATTCCATCGCTATTCACATCTCAACCTAATAATAGCAACAGCAATGTTTCACTTTTGTGTTTTTCCTATTATTGATATCTGGCAATAAAGCCATATAACAGAGATCGCCCACACCTCCATGCTGTCTCTCCCCTCCCTTTCTCCTTCAATCTATCTATCTCTCACATACACACAAGTGCAATATCAGCACCACCACCACCACCATTATCACCACATCCACTACTGCCGCCATAACCATCACAACAACGTAGCAAACAAAAACAGCAATAAAAACAAAAGTGTGGGCAATAAAAAACAACACAAAAAAAAGACAATAATGTTTCTAACTTTATGTCCGGGTCATCAAAAAAGCTGCAAGACTTCATGTCAAGGTATCTCTTTTGTGAAGCTATCAGTCAATTGATCAGTTGGGCCTGTCGATGTTTATGACCATATATGGTAAAGGTCAGCTGATTCTTTCATATCAATGGACGACAGTTTCTGTTTCGTTTTTGTTTTTTGTTTTTTGTTTTTTGTCGTTTCTTTTTGATTTTTTTTTTTTTTGTGAGCTTCACAACTTCTCTTTCACTTATCCGATATTTTCTTTTTACAGACCTCACTAACGTTATGATCTGGCAAACATATTTCTGAGTTTTACTGTATTTCTTTACACGAACAGATAGACACTTAGGCACATACATACACATGCAAACACGCACACACAAGCACATACACACACGCATACAAACACACACCGATGAATCTAGACATCTACGTACATCTATAGTTTCATATATATATATATATATATATATATATATTTATAATAATAATAATAATAATAATAAAACCATAGATACGTGTGTATGTGTGTGTGTATATATATATATATATATATATATATATATATATATATACACACACATATATATATATACAGAAGTACTATATATATAAATATATTTATGTATATGTAAATGCATATGTGTACAATGATACACACACACATGAGATCGATCGATACACACAGGCACACATACACGAGCACACACATACTCACACACACACACACACACACACACACACACACACACACA
>NC_068985.1:116601818-116602590 GCF_001194135.2 Octopus bimaculoides
ATACATACATACATACATACATACATACATACATAAATACATACATGTGCCGACTGACAAACACACAGTAAGTTGAATAGATAGATAGATAGATGGATAGATAGATAGATAGATACATACATACATACATACATACATACATACATACATACATAGATAGATAGATAGATAGATAGATAGATAAATAGATAGATAGATAGATAGATAGATAGATAGATAGATAGATAGATTGGTTGATTGGTTGATTGATTGATTGATTGATTGATTGATAGACAAATGTGGCTTCCCGACATTTCTTTCAGTCTAACATTGTTATATCACTGGTCACTCCTCGATACGTCATTGAAAACACTCGCCTGAGCTGCTTCCGAACTGTGTTGCAACCTCGACCACAAGGTTATAAAGTAGTGTTTTTTTTGTTCGACTACGCAGCCATGTTTTCCTGTACGCCATGGCACTGGATATATTATGTCATAAAACGATAAATAAATATCTCGAGATGGTTAACGGAATAACATTCTCGATCATAGGTCTGATAAAAATGGCTGATTTAAAACGAAAGAACAAAAAAAATCAATAATAATAATAATAACAGTTGAAGCTTCTGGTCTTTTGGAAAAGTCTTACAACTAGACACTATCTGTGACATCTGTCCTTGCTGAAGCTGAAAAGATTGATGTTAAACGCTGGAAATTTAGACATTGTAAATACTGATGCTCATATATATGATACATACATACATACATACATATATATATATATATATATATAT
>NC_068985.1:116602894-116605980 GCF_001194135.2 Octopus bimaculoides
ATATATATATATATATATATATATATATACATATATATATGTATGTATGTATGTATGTATATATATATATATATAGATATATATATATATATATATATGTATGTATGTATGTATAAGCATGGATTTATGTAAGTTATATTAATATACGTGCGTAGACAAACGTGTGTGAACAAAATATATACAGAAATACGCCTATACATATTTGGTTACACATAAATATGTTTATATGTTTAATAAAGCCTCTACGTCTATATACAAATATGCATGGTTGTGTTTGAGTCTGTGTGTATAAATAGATGTTGATAACGATAATGATGAAGCTGCTGCTGCCACTGATGATGATGATGATGTGTATGTGGGTGGGTGTTGTACGTGTGTATATGTATTTATTGAAGCAATACTTCAAACAAAATTTTCCCCAAGAAACCGTTAATTAAGAACAGTATATAGGTTAGCCAATTAAGACATTGTTTACCTCTTTTGGCGGTAGCAGACATAGAGATGTGGTAAGAGAAGAAGGTTTGAAGAAATATCGATTTCTCACATTGGCAGAAGATCACCGATTGGTAAATGAACGGCGATAAGTCTTTTGAATAGAAACCAATACATGAGCGGTATCTAATTTATCGATTGATCGAAGGATGAACGCACATCAGTCTCCAGTGAGTTTTAAATTTAGAACGCAGAAAAACGAAACTAAATACGAGCAAGTATTTATTCGACAAATTTTAATATTTCAGACACTCCGGTCTCTTCGTTATAGACATTAAAACCATTATTTATTGGTTGTAATTTACCGTAGACTGAAAATTAAACTTTAGGAATTGATTGATTAATGTATAAAGGTTAAGTATATGCCTACAATTAATTCGTTCTTTCTTCCTTATTTTATTTCTGTTTCGTGTTGTACTGCGAATCGGTTAGTACCTCGAACGGTGTTAGTTGCATACAAGTTTTTTTTCTGCGATCGGTTTTAACAGTGTTTATTTCTGGAGAAGGGAGGAGATTGGAGAGGTCCTCCACGACTCTTCTGAGAGGGCAACGTGGTCCATTCAAAAAGAGCTGAGGAGAGAGGGAGAGAGATAAGAGGGGATATGGTGGAGAAAAACAGACTAACAGACAGATACAGACACAGGCAGACTGACAGAGACAGAGAAACAGACAAATTAACAGATAGCGACAGAGATTGAGATCGGTTCTTGACAGGAAATTTATCGAACCCAGTCTAATTGTTGGAGCGTTGGAATAACGATAATAAGGTCGTGGTTTCTATTCCCAGACAGAGCAGTACTTTTGTGTTCATCAACAAGGCAATTCATTTCATGTTACTTCGGTCCACACCGATTAAAATGAGTACCTGCATCAAAAGGAGGTTAATCTTGAGTCGGAGTGGCCTTCCGTTCACTCAGGATTTCCCATGCTTATACAGAGCAAGGGAACCGATTAACTTCAGGCTTACGGGATTGTAGGCTTGTGCTAAACTTGGTACCTAGGACCCAAATTGTTGTTTAACAATTCAGCATTCGGTCGGCACTGATCAGGCAAAGTTATGGCGTTAGATTAAAACCATGATCAAAACTACGTTGTAAAAGCTGTGCCTTCTGCGCAACAGCGGTTCATGTAAACGAGCGACTCACTTTATCCTGCATGACACTCACAATGTAATTCAGCCGTTCGTCACATGCTAACATATTTGTACTTCGATATATAGAAAACAGTAGATAATAATACTCTGATATTGCAGAAAGCTTGCCGGGCTGTAAACAATTTCGATGGACGCTAACGAATCAACATTAATCTAAAATCGCAATTCCTTACAGTGGTCTGTAAACATTGAGTATGATTCAGAGATACTGATAGCAAAATCAATATTATCACATACTATCACATGTCTTCTTTCAAATCGGAGCTTTAAAAGTCCTCTAGTGTAGTTTTAAGAAGCCCGTCAGCGTGTTCAATATAGACATATTTTCAAGCACCCATACTAAAATTATTTCTAGCTTCAATGAATTGATGAAAGAAAGTGGCGAGGTGGAGTTCATGGTGTATGCATCCCTTCAAAATTGGTAATAGTGATGATTGCTTGAAAGAGTACTACGGAATATATTCACACAGGAACCTTAACCGTGTATGATTATTTTCATCACACTGAACTTCGCTAAAAGCACTCGATGACTAGATCGTGGTCTTATACCAGCTAGCATATACTGCCTTTAGTGGAGGCGCAATGGCCCAGTGGTTAGGGCAGCGGACTCGTGGTCATAGGATCGCGGTTTCGATTCCCAGACCATGTGTTGTGAGTGCTTATTGAACAAAAACACCTAAAACTCCACGAGGCTCCGGCGGGGGATGGTGGCGAACCCTGCTGTACTATTTCACCACAACTTTCATTCACTCTTACTTCCTGTTTCTGTTGTGCCTGTAATTCAAAGGGTCAGTCTTGTCACACTGTGTCACGCTGAATATCCCTGAGAACTACGTTAAGGGTTCAGGTGTCTATGGAGTGCTCAGCCACTTACACGTTAATTTCCCGAGCAGGCTGTTCCGTTGATCGGATCAAATGGAACCCTCGACGTCGTAAGCGACGGAGTGCCAACACAACATACTGCCTTTAAAACGAGAGATTTACGTCGTTATGGATGGTGTTATTAGACTGTCATTTGATCTACTCAATTTAGCAATTTACTATATTAGCGTCAATAAAAGGTGACCATAACAATGATCAAGGAGACTTATTAGGTTTAGGACAAGACTGTACAACATTTAATGTCATCTGACTTTAATATATTTATGGTGTTTTATGATATTCTTTTACTCTTTTTCTTTTATTTGTTTCACTCATTTGATTGCGGCCATGCGGGTGTACCACCGTGAAGTATTTCAGACGAACGAATCGATCCAAGCACCTATGTTTTAAGCCTAGTACTTATTCTATCTGTTTTGTTTTTGCCGAACTGCTATGTTAGTGACGTAAATACACCAATACCAGTTGTCAAGCGGTGATGGGGGAACAAATACAGACACACACACCTA
This sequence comes from Octopus bimaculoides, assembly GCF_001194135.2. NCBI lineage: Eukaryota > Metazoa > Mollusca > Cephalopoda > Octopoda > Octopodidae > Octopus > Octopus bimaculoides. Next base: position 116,605,928 of record NC_068985.1, read on the forward strand.
GATTAGTATTATTATTATTATTATTATTATTATTATTACACACACACACACAC
>NC_068985.1:116606062-116607926 GCF_001194135.2 Octopus bimaculoides
ATATATATATATATATATATATATATATATACATACGATAGGCTTCTTTCAATCCCCATTTACCAAATCCACTCACAACGCTTTGGTTGGCCCGAATCTATAGCAGAAGACACTCTTCCAAGGTGCTACGAAGTGAAGTTTGTAGTAAGAAAGCAATGTTTTCAACTTTTACTAAATCAGAAGGTTCTGATCAATAGAGATCAAGTAATGTTGGAACTCTCAGCCGGATCTTTACTTTCTTCTTACTGGATATGTGTGGAGAAATGTATATTATATTTTTATGACAGAGTTTCAAAGTTGGTACAGTGCTCATAGGATGCCTGTGATATGTTTGTTCATTCCCATTCTATCTCCGTTGGGTTTTTGAGATAAATTTTCTGTTAGACTAATGAAACACTCAGGACTACCGGTTTTGTCGACATTTGTAGTGTCACCATTTCTATAGAGAAACAGTGTTCGTGCACTGTTTCTCTATAGAACGTCACTCAGTATCTTAGAAATTTTAGTTATCTGTTTTTTTTTGTTGTTGTTTTTCTGTTAATGCTGAAGGGAGAGTTTTTCTCAAAAGAAAGAAGAAAAAAAGAAGGTTACAGAATAATTGATTTTTATAATTTTGCCGTTAAAATAATTTAAGTTTGTTGTGTTTGTAGAAGTGGCTGTTGACTAATGGATAAAGTTATTTCGCCCCGGAACATATAACGTTTCCATTGAACGGTCTATTGAACCGGACATTTTACTGAACGGTGTGTTTTATCATTTGTATTAAGGGCGTCGTATACATTTCGATTTAAAAGTGACCATAAATAAGTCATCATCATCATCATCATCATCATCATCATCATCATCATCATCACCACCACCACTACCATCATCAACATCTTATTCATCATTATATTTATCATCATCATTATCAACAACAACAGCAACAACCCCCTGCTATAACCCGTAGAGTCGGTTACCCAATCTCCATCGGGTGTAGGTGACCAAGATCATCACATTCCTCTTGAATAGGACGCTAGTTCGTCATAGGGTTATGTATTTACATGTGACTAGACTTGAGCAACATGAAATGAAGAGTGTTGCTCAAGAACACGACACACAACCCAGTAGGAGAATGAAAACTACAATCCTGCGATATTGAGCGCAACACACTGAACATTGCATCGTGCAACTTTCACAAATATGTGCAGGATTATACTTGTCCTTCGGTCTGTGAAAAGTTGTTTCATCTGAGAAGAGTTTTTATACTTGTAGTAGTTACTAAACGTGAAGTTATTATCCAATTTCAAATTAAAATTAGGCGTTTAGAAAATTGTTTACAATTGTTTTCTGAGAATATCAACTATATACCTACCACATTTCCTAGGAAGCTTCACACCGCTGTCCTACAAATCCACAAGGATCATGTAGAAGAAAGCTTATGTTGTCATTTATTTCTGGACTCAACGTTTTCTCAGCAAAACCCGAAATACATTACACCATATTTTAGTATTTGCTGTTCTTAAATAAGGCAATGTTTAGAATATGCTATGTTTTCGAGCTTTTAGGATATTATGCCTGTGTGCTTAGATGCGAACTGTATGGATTTATTGAAGAGGATTTAGTTATGGATGGCTACAAATCTTCGGGGACATATTGGATGTAGTTATTATTGCTTTTCTGTTTTCATTTTTGATGCGTTTAAACGAATTTATCATATGTAATATTTTTTTTTCCCTGAAATAACTAGTTTTGTGGAAAATTTTATCTTTTGAGGATTAAATCCAGTATGTTTTAACTGATCACACCAACACACACATACACACACTCGCACGCGTGCACACACGTACGCGCATATGGAGCTAAGAATATATACATATATATA
>NC_068985.1:116608544-116610159 GCF_001194135.2 Octopus bimaculoides
ATATATATATATATATATACAGGCTTCTTTCAGTTTCCGTCTAACGATTCAACTCAGAAGTCTTTGGTCAAGTTGAAGCTATCGTAGAAAGCACTTACCGAAGGTCCCACGCTGTTCGGGAAGCAAGCTTCTTTCCACCCACTCACGCCTGCGCCAATATATATTTTAGATAGATAGATAGATAGATAGATAGATAGATAGATAGATAGATAGATAGATAGATAGATAGATAGATAGATAGATTTTAGGATCCGACTATGTGCGTATCTGTAAGTTAATTTATGTGAGGAAAGCAGTGATTGCATAAGCTGAACTGGTGTCCGTTCGCATCACGAGTTGGAAAGCAATGGGATGACAATAGTAAATATAAACGAAGTACATAATGGGTCGTTACCTTTCTTTCGTGAATAAACATACAGCTGGACTTCTATACTTTAGGTAGTTCTTTTCATTTATTTTCATCATATTTGAACGTCCGTTTTACATGCTGACATGGGTTAGCCTATTTGACTGGGACTGGGGAGCCGGAGAACTGCAACAGGCACCAGTTATCTGTTCCCACTTGGTTTCTAGGGTTGGATGCCCTTTCTAACAACAACCGCTTTACAGAGTGTAATGGGCGTTGTTTTTACATGACACTGGTTTGACGTTTGTGTTGGCAGATGACACGAAGTTTCTGAAGCGGAGAGGTACATTACAAACTTCAATGGTTCGTAATGTAACTTTTCTCTCACTCCCAAAGACTGACCGTTGTTTCAGCCTGTTGTCTCTTGATTTTCAAACGTGTACTGAACATGCTGCAGTAGTTACGGAGTGATTAGTACTCTACATCTCCTATGTAATTTATTAATGTGTCATTATGGAGACATCAGTATGATATGCAATAATAATATATTCTATTATTGTGAATCTTTATGACATCGTATAAGCTTTTCATGCACCTATAGCTTATCTTAATGATATTTCTGTTGAGCATAATATGGAATTTATGGCCGGTCTCTATGTTTTCTAAGTACATTCCAGCAGTATTTACTACATTAATACAGTGTGGGACACTTTAATATATACCCTTTCCTCTTTCTATTGCTTTAGTTGATCGCCCAGTGTAGAATTCCTTATTCTTTCCTCACGTTGGTTACATGATATTGCTAAGCTATAGTAGTTTTCAATCTTGTTCAAAACAGCCTTGTTGGGGTATAATTAGTGCTCTTGTTGAAGCTTATTTCATCCAACGAGTGGCTAAACTCGGAAAGGATTCTAAATAGGGTGGGTGGATTGTTTCACAAGTTTCCTTCAAATATGGCTTCCAGTAAGTTTACGCTTGTAATGTTCTACACTCAGTCCAAATTTGTTGAATATTGTAATTATTTTCACAACCATTTATGAGTCATACTGAGGTATTCTGCGCTTACGAAAATGTGTGTGTAAGGTGTGCAGAGTTGTTTGAGTTGAAGTAGGAAACAGACACAGACATGTGAATAAATATATATATATATACATGAATAAACATTTATATATATATATATATATATATATGTATACATATATATATATATGTATATATATACATACATACATACACATATATATATATACATATATATATGTATATATA
>NC_068985.1:116610367-116611912 GCF_001194135.2 Octopus bimaculoides
TATATATATATATATATATATATATATATATATATATATATATATATATATATATATATGTACATCTCTCTCTATATGTGTGTGTGTATGCATTTATGTTTGTATGGTTGAATGTATGTATGTATTTTGTATTACGGATAAATCCAGTATAACTATTGTTTGTTGTGGTGTTAATGATGGCGGTTTGAATATGAATGTTCGTGGTTTGCTACTAGAGTGGGTGTTGAAACTAAGAGATTGATGGATGTCAGTTGCATACTGAAAGACGTCAGTCTTGTGATGATGTGGAGCCAAGTCACGAGTATTTAACCGTATAGGTTGGGCTCTCCTGTTTTTGGTATAGTCGCAGTTACGACAAGGCGAATTTAGAAGTTGTATAGTCTGTTTGACAATGTCTGATTAACAATGTGTATATATAATCGTTCTCATACATACTTCAGTCTGTTAGTGTATATATGTACGCACATGTATGCACAAGGACACTCACACACAGGCTTGCATGAACACACACACACACACACACGCTTATGTTTATTTATCCATATGTATGCATATACACGTCTGCGTACTTGTAAAATATCTCATATTCAGTATACGACTACGTCAGCACAAATACATATATGTATATGTGCGTATATATATGAGAATGTCTGTCTGAAGCGCATCTATGTAGTTATGATTGCTTTGTCTATGCGTATTTAAGACATGTGTGCGTGTTTTGTCAACCATAGCTCACAGCCTTTTCGATGAGGTGTGGTGAGGTCAGGTGAAATGAAGTGATGCCGAGCGAGACCTTTAGTTCTTCTCAATAAAGTTTCCTTTCCACAGTCCTCCTACCCTCAGCACTCTTCCATTGCCCCCTTACTCACAACCTCTCTCTCGCTCTCTTTCCCTCTCTTTCTTTCTCACTCTCGCTCTCGCTTTCCCTCTCTTTTCCTTTCTCTTATGCCTCTACTTCTCCTGTTCACCCGTTCACACTATGCCTTTAACCAAAGTACAACATCTCTTCCACATCACACGAGAGTTAGCCTTACTACCCAAAAAGTTTCTGTAGGCCATAAATTCCATAGCTACGATCGATCAATAACAACGACATGCAAACCATCCGACCGTGAAATTCTGACATAGGAAACCACCACTGCACCACACCGCATCACACCGCACCAAACCCATGCCCGTAGTAGTTAGCTAGCAAGGCGTAATAAGTCATGTTGGTAATCTATGAATGCATACGTATAACCGTCTGTATGTGTGTATGTGTGTGTGCGTGTGTATGTCTGTGCGTGCTTGTGCATGTGTGTCTGTGTGCATGTATGTATGTATGTATATATCCATATATGCATAGGCGAATTCGTACATCTAGAAATGTATATATATATTGATATGCTCATATATGGATATGCATATAAATATATATATATATATATATGTATATTTGTGCGTGGGTAAATATATATGTGTGTGTGTATGGGTGTGTGTGTGTGTGAGAGTGTATATATATATATATATATATATATATATATATATATATATATATATATATAT
>NC_068985.1:116612268-116612913 GCF_001194135.2 Octopus bimaculoides
ATATATATATATCTATATCTATATATCTATATATATATATATATATATATATATATATATATACACTCTCACACACACACACACATACACACACACATATATATTTACCCACGCACAAATATACACGCATATTGAATATGTCTGAAAATGCGTTATTTTGTAGACTCGCTGTATAGTTTGGTGCTCCAGTACAAAGGTGCCCAAGCACAAACACTGTAATTTTTGTGTACGCGGCTGTGGGTGTGTATGTGCCTATGCGCACGCGCACACATACACTCATACACACGTCCACACGCACATGCGTATTTGTATGTGCTTGTATGCTCGCATTTGTGTATGCTTGTATATTTTATATGCATATATGCATATGTATGCTATTATATTTACGGATAGATGTGAGTATCGATCTATCTATCTATCTATCTATCTATCTATCTATCTATCTCTCTGTCAGTATGTCTGACAAATTTAATTGTTTACCATGCTTACAGTTGAAGAAATCTCAATGACTGAAACCGGTACTGAAATGGTTTTTATAAAATTATTTTAGCATTTTCTACCATGACTTTTTTTCCATATATATATTCCTTTATTCCTTTACTTCTTTCACGTATGTGTGTGTGTGTGTACATATGTATATATATA
>NC_068985.1:116613635-116614292 GCF_001194135.2 Octopus bimaculoides
TATAAGTTCAACAGCCACTCATGATTTTTTTTTTCTACTCTAGGCCTGAGACTTGGGTGGAGGGTCTCGTCAATTACATCGATCCGACTGCTTGACTCACACTTCGTTTTATCGACCACCACGAAGTAATGGAAAGCAAAATTATCATTTGGTGGTATTTGAAACCAGATCGTAAAGCCGGAATAGTTAACGCTAAACAATTTTCTCCAGTGTCTTCATGATTCTGCCAGCTTGCGGCCTTGCAAAACCCGCATTAAAAGCCCTTTCTGGAACAGCCACGAGGCCTACAATTTTGTGGAAGGATAAACCAATTACATTAACTGCAACGCTCAACTAGTAGTCCTTTCATCGACCCCGAAAAATATTCTATAAATAATAGCTTTTCATGTTTTATCATTTTGCGTCTATACTGGAGCACCGCGTTAAAGAATTTAAGTCAAACGAAGCAACTTTAAGCCTAGCACTTATTCGCATACCGAACTGCTAAGTTACGTTGCTGTAAGCACACACACAGCGCCGGTTGTGAAGGCTTGATGGGGGACAAACACAGACACAAAGACACACAGACAGAAGCGCACATTGACACACACACAGACACATAGATTTATGTCCATGTATATATATATATATATATATATATACATATATATATATATA
>NC_068985.1:116614586-116620759 GCF_001194135.2 Octopus bimaculoides
ACGTCGTATGTGTGTGTGTCTGTCAGTCTGTCTTTCTGTCTGTTTGTGTGTGTGTGTATATGCATATATGCATGCATGTGTATATATGTGTGAAAAATAATAACAAGATACCATATATCAGTGATTGATGACAGTAGAACATCATGGAGATAGATAGCTAGAATAGACAGACAGATAGATAGATAGATAGATAGATAGATAGATAGATAGATAGATAGATAGATAGATAGATAAGTACAGACACACACACGACCGTGTGCGCTCGTACACACGCACACACGCACACACACACACACACAAACACATATATACATACTATACGTATAATTGTATATCGACTGAGAGAGATATGTTTGTTTAAATACATACGTATACACACACACACACACGTACATATAAATATATATATATATAAACATATATACACATTATATGTATGCGTGTGCATGTGTGCGTGTGAGTACATTTATATATATATACGAAGGTGTTTTCCAAAAATATACAAAAAAGCAGTACTTTTCACATCATGGATGGATCGCTAGTAGATCATCACCCGACGCATTCAAATACTTTTTATTGTAATTCTATCTTGTGTCGGATTCCACACTTTGGACACGAAAACATAACATGGCAATAAAAACACATATACACACACAAATGCGAACGCTCACACACGCACACATGCACACAAACACACACACACTCGCAGGTCTAATCTCTCCATGTCCTCACAGGAGCAGGTGTTTTCTCGCCTCCCATTACGGCATTCGAACAGAGTTGCCACATGATCCTATTACAACTCATCTTATGCTTCTTCTCATTTTCATTTCTTCTTTTTCACAACTGGAAAATGCATGGCGACCAAACTAGTATTAACGTCACAGTGACCTCCCCTTTACAGTTATCACCTGCGCCCAAATTATTAAGCATACAATTTGGCACATCTTCTAGAGTTCGTTTTTAGCAATGCATAAAAGAAAAAAAAAAGCAATGAATTTATAATCATACAACCAACAACATCACGCAGTTTCTTTCGAAAACAAATGCACACATGCATACATCTCATTGGGCACATACAAATGTACGTGCACACATGCACATGCGTTAATACAACGGTTCCCAACTGTGGTCTGTATGACCTTTGGATGTCCATAACAGAGTTTGCTGCTAAACTTTATCTGTAATAAATTAGTTACACTCTACAATATACACACACTTCTTCATAATATTTAATTATAAAATTATGATATAATACGTTTAAACACGGAATGGCTACAATGGTCCATCCGAATAGGTTGGTTGGCACTCCGTCGGTTACGACGACGATAGGTTCCAGTTGATTCGATCAACGGAACAGCCTGCTCGTGAAATTAACGTGCAAGCAGCGGAGCACTCCACAAACACGTGTACCCTTAACGTAGTTCTCGGGGAGATTCAGCGTGAAACAGAGTGACAAGGCTGGCCCTTTAAAATACAGGTACAATAGAAACAGGAAGTAAGAGTGAGAGAAAGTTGCGGTGAAAGAGTACAGCAGGGTTCGCCACCATCCCCTGCCGGAGCCATGTAGAACTTTAGGTGTTTTCGCTCAATAAACACGCACAACGCTCGGTCTGGGAATCGAAACTGTGATTCTACGACCGTGAGTCCGCTGCCCTAACCACTGGGCCATTGCGCCTCTACCCATCCGAATAAAATAAGAAGTAAAAGTATACATAGTCAAACGATGTACAGCGATAAAACATACATATGTATAGGTTAGTTTAGCCGTCACGTGTAAATTAATATGAGCTGATAGAGTGTTCCACGCGTTCGCTAACTATTTCAGCAAGTTATTTAGTCGCCTGTAGGAACAGAAACTCACTCGGCCCTCTCCTAATAATCCAGGAGAACCATTCTCAAGAATGTTATAGCTGGAAGGAGAGGAAGCTGCACCATTTCTAGGTTGAGAGTTTTCTAGGTTGAAGTTCAATCGATATGAGCAACATGAAATAGGTTGGTTTGATCGAAGAAGAAATAACAGGCTACTCACTCCAGGAATAGTACACGTGATCGAATAACTCTAAATACAACACTCTAACTGCATAAACACATAAATACACACACACACGCACACACACACACAAACGTATATGTATAAATATGTAAGTATGTGTGTATGTGCGTGCGTATGTACATACGTATGTATATACATACATACTCACATACCCATACATATATGCATGCATACATACATACTCACACGCACATGCATACATGCTTACATACATATATACGTACGCACGTACGTTGGTATGCATGTACGTATGAATGCACGAGTATGTGCCTGTGTGTATGTCATTATTCAATTTTATTTCCAGATTTTTTTACCTATAAAGTGCCGGTTTCTAACCTAGATCCACGGCTCTTTCATTGGAATTTCAACAACTTTAACAGGGTTTTTTTGTATGTATGTATGTATGTATTATGTATGTATGTATGTATGGATGGATGGATGGATGGATGGATGGATGGATGGATGGATGGATGGATGGATGGATTCGAAGTATGCATTGCGGTGATGCTGTACAAACACCGTTTACTTTGGACTGGACACCTTGTTCGAATGAATGATCGAAGGATCTCTAAGCAAATTTTATATGGCGAATTTGTTTGTGGATAACGACCCACCCCTACCCCACCCCGAAGAAACTAAGATTGCGATTGAAGGGCTGTGTAGATTCTTCGTTGAAAGCAAGTGAAATATGTGCAGTCAATTTCAAAAGTAAGGATTTCCAATGATGGCAATGGAGGAAAAAGGTAAAAGAATGGTTATTTTGGAAAAAACATATATTTGGAATGCAGATTTTGAGCGAGACACTCGCAAATACACACTTAAAGTAGTGAATATAGAGTGGGGGCAGCTTTCATCTGCAAAATCTGCGGTCGTGTATATTTATCAAGGGTTGGATGTACTTAGTCACCAGTGGAGCCACAAGTGTAAAGTATAATTTTATCTGAGTACACAATGTTCTAAATGGTCAGTGATGGTCTTCCTCGGTGACGAGTAGATAGCCATCTTTGAATGTATATATGTATATGTTCAGATATATATGTTTTGCTTTATGTGTGTATTCTCATGCATATAGCTACATGTCTAGACATGCTCATATATTAAATGATGAACTTCTGTAAAGTTTTACAGACTTTTACAGTTCCAGTGATGGATTTGATCTGTAATTTTCGAATCAGCTTTCTTCTTTCTGGTTTTGAGAAGCCTAATTTCACAAGATTGGTATTTAGGCAGTGTGTTACATATCCCAGGGTAGAGGTGCAATGACCCAGTGGTTAGGGCAGTTGATTCCTGGTCATAGGATCGCGGTTTCGATTCCCAGACCGGGCGTTGGGAGTGTTTATTGAGCGAAAACACCTAAAGCTCCACAAGGCTCCGGCAGGGGATGGTGGCGAACCCTGCTGTACTCTTTCACCACAACTTTCTCTCACTCTTACTTCCTGTTTCTGTTGTGCCTGTAATTCAAAGGGTCAGCCTTGTCACACTGTGTCACGCTGAATATCCCCGAGAACTACGTTAAGGGTGCGCGTGTCTGTGGAGTGCTCAGCCACTTGCACGTTAATTTAACGAGCAGGCTGTTCCGTTGATCGGATCAACTGGAACCCTCGACGTCGTAAGCGACGGAGTGCCAACAACAACAACAACAGCAACAACATATCCGAGAGCTCCAATAATTACAGGTATGATCCTGAAGTTGTAATCTGGATAGAGTGTATGTATGTATATATATGTATGTATATGTGTATGTATGTGTGTATGTATGCATGTAGTTACCAATGTTTTGTGATATTCTGTAATCACATATACACAACGCATTTATGTATTTGTGCACATATACGCTTTGACACACACCCGTATACGCGAAGGCACAAGGCCTAGTGGTTACGATGTTGCGCTCGCGATCATTAGGTTCCTGAGCCAGACAGTGTATTTTGTCCTTAGGTAAAATATATCTATGTAGTTTTGATTTGTTTCTGATATATATATATATATGTATGTGTATACGACACTATATCATTCATTCGTATTAATGTTGGCAAGAAAGTCCTACTGCAATTTCAAAATGATCGCTTTGAGGATATCTCTTTCAATATTTACTTTAAAATAAACATTAATATTTACATTCTAGCGTTTTTTTTTTCTTTATACGTTAGGGGTTAAATTCATATTGATTTTACTCTTTGAAAATGAGTTTGGATAAGATCCATATCAAATACTGCATGCTCTATGAATTCAGAAATGGCTCTTCAGCAATAGATGCGGTTAGAAATATTCCTTCTCTCTGGAAACGAAGCTTTAAGAGTCCAGATAAGCCAATAGTGGTTTGACCAGTTTTGCTCAGAAATATTTCCTTTCTCAGATTGCCCTCAATCCGGATGACCAAATTTTGTCAATATTGATCTTCCGAAAACCGCATTAGAGGAAAATGCAAAGCAAATTGTGCAAGAATTAGCAAAAGAATACAATTCATATCACATTTCAATCATAAAACATCTTCATGAACTCGGAAACGTGTCTAAATTTGGTCTTGGTCAGTATGTGCCTCGCCATCTGACTGCCCTCATCTCGACGTTCAGGAATAGACATATTACCGAAACTTCTCTGGGTAAAATTAACACAGCTGATCAAAAGGAAGATGTCTGTAATCGTTTCCAACACAGACGACAATGAAGGAAAACGTACCCAATGAAAAAGGGAAATGCATCTTGAAACTAGAAATACTCCCCCACAAGTTATACGCTTTAAGTGACATTTGAAGGGTATAGTTTATCATGAAGTATTGAACCAAAACGAAAGTTAATGTGGGAAAGTAGTGTCGTCCACTAGAAGCATGAAAATTTGCAGGAAAGCGGCTATCGTTGGTCAATGGTAACGTGGTGTTTTTCTTACACGATAATGCACAACCACATATCTCCTGAAACACTCAAGAAAAGACTATGGCACTAAGAATGACAATTTCGCCTCTTCCTCCTCCTTATTCTCCTGACCTTGTCACGGGGAGGTAAACACACCAACATCGCTTGTCAAGTGATGGGAGCGGGGAAAAAACACGCAAAGACAAACACACACACACACGCATACACACACACACACAAACACACACACACACACACATATATGTGTGTGTGTTTGTGTGTGTGTCTCTGTGTGTGTGTGTATGCGCGTGTGTGTGTGTGTATGCGCGTGTGTGTGTGTGTGTGTGTCTTTGTGTGTTTTTTCCCCGCTCCCATCACTTGACAAGCGATGTTGGTGTGTTTACCTCCCCGTGACATAGTGGTTCGGCAAAAGAGCCAGATAGAATAGGTACTAGGCTTTCAAAGAATAAGTTCTGGAGTCGATCTTTTTCGACTAAAAAATTCTCTGAGGTGATGCTCCAGCATGGCCACAGTCAAATGACTGAAGCAAGTTCAGGAGTAAAAGAGCATCTGCTCAAAATTTCATTTCCTTTAACTGCGGATAGCATTTTTACTTACTCATCCATCCTTTGTTTAGGAATATCATGTCTGAAACTATTTCATTTTTTGTTGAGATATGGCAAGTTTATTGAGACGACGTAACTAGCAGAAAATACCAATTCTATTTTTGGTTGATATGTAACATCATTACTGGAATAACCATGAACTTTCTTTCGCAGTTAAATGGTTATATATAAAGAGGTCAAAAATGATATGGTTTGTTTCTTTATTTTCGAAACCTAAACAAGTTTACGGCCGAGGAAAGCAACAATTTAGCAAACAAATAGGATTAAGTTACCAATAATGAAGCGGAATCAAAGCGGCGAGCTGGCAGAAGCGTTAGCTCGCCGGGCGAAATGCTTAGCAGTATTTCGTCTGCCATGACGTTCTGAGTTCAAGTTCGCCGAGGTCGACCTAGCATTTCATCTTTTCGGGGTGGATAAATAAAGTACCAGTTACACACTGGAGTCGATGTAATCGACTCAATCCCTTTGTCTGTCCTTGTTTATCCCCTCTATGTTTAGCCCCTTGCGAGCAATAAAAAAAAAAGAAACGTTAGCACGCCGGGCGAAATGCTTGTTGGTATTTCGTCTTTCTTTATGTTCTGAGTTCAAATTCCATCGAGGTCGACTTTGCCTTTCGTTCTTTCGGGATCAATAAGTTAAGTA
>NC_068985.1:116621271-116622031 GCF_001194135.2 Octopus bimaculoides
CCAGAAAAATGTGAGCCTTGTACCCAGAGTAGAAAAGAATAATGAAACGGAAACTTATCTTGATTAAATATATCTATTAAGACCAAAGAAACACTTGTTTCTTTCCGATCTTGAAATAAGTCAGGACAACCTTTCGGACCTAATAAAATTACTTAACATATTTTATTTGCCCCAATTCGGAGTATTTGTGCACGCATAGATGTTACTTCACGCATTTTAGTTTTATGCATCTCCACAATTATATATAATAATATACACAAGCCAATATTCTGTGTACGTGCAATTTTGCCTGTACTTGTATGCAATTCTACATGTATCTGTCAGAAATTTAGTATTGTGCAACTGTAAAATTTCGCATGTGTTTGCACGTATCTCAGTTTGATGCATTTATGCAATTTTGTAGGTATCTGTAATGCACCTTGAATGTGTAATATGCATATGACCAGCGGTGAATTATATTTCATTGTGTAAGCAATAGTCTGGGAAAGTGGGTATGGGTGTGAGATTATGCCAGTATATTTGTACGTGTAACGAAATGCTTGATGGCTATATGTCTCTGAATTATTAGTCATTGCATATAGTACCACTGCGTCGGTATATATGTAATTGCTGCTCCTGTGTGTGCACACACTTCACTCTGTCTCTCTTTCTCTCTCATACATACATACATACATATATATATATATATATATATATATATATATATATATAAAAACAATATATGAGTATATGCATATATATGTACATGTATGTACATACC
>NC_068985.1:116622041-116622629 GCF_001194135.2 Octopus bimaculoides
TATATATATATATATATATATATATATATATATTTATGTATTTATGTATGTGTGTGTGCATATGTGTGTATGTGAATGTGTGTGTGTGTGTGTGCGTGAATATAAGTAAGGCTGAATGGAGATTTTATTCCTGTCTTGATGTCTTATTTTTCTACATCAGTGAATATTGATACTGAAGTTAAACTGCACGCATGCATATCAGTATATTTGTGTATGTGTATGTGCATGTGTGTGTGTATGTTTGTGTGTGTGTGTGCCTGTGTCAGTATGTGTACGTGTGAGTGCGTACCCGAACTTATGGGCGTATATGAGTGTAAACGTGTTTGTCTTGATGCCCGTGTCTGCGTGTTTCCATGTAGGGTTTTGTGTAAGTCCATGCTTCCTTGTTTGTTCCTGTCTAAGCCAGCGTGCCAATGTGTGTATTTTCATTCTGGCGCGCGTGAATGTGCGCGTGTATGTGTATGTATGCGTTTATGTGTGATTGTGTGTGGGCCTGAATGGATTATGCATCGACGTGTTTGTGCAAATGTTTATGCGCAAAGGTCTTTGTGTGTTTATTTGCATGTATGTTTATGTGTGTTTGTTCAT
>NC_068985.1:116625330-116626707 GCF_001194135.2 Octopus bimaculoides
ATATATATATATATATATACATACAAGTAAACACACATTTATGTATCCACGTAAATAGGTATCATATTATATTTAACAAAATAAGTACAAAAATATAGCATAGACTAGAAAATAACGTACGTAGTTATAGACGTACGCGTGCAGTAGTCGGATGTTAGTATGTATATACCTCTATGTGTTTGTGCATGTATGTATGTGTGTGTGTGTGTGTGTGTGTGTGTGTGTGTGTGTGTGTGTGTGTGTGTGTGTGTGTGTGTGTGTGTGTGTGTGTGTGTGTGTGTTTGTCTGTCTGTTGTTATATACACTTTCATAAAATGCGCTAAATGGTGCAGAATGGTGAGGAAGAATGCTTCACCGAACATTATTCTCATGCCCTAACGTTCTACACAAAGACCATACCGTTAAACAATAGGTATGCATATATAAAAACATACATACATACATATATGTATATGTACATACACACACACACACACACACATATATATATATATATATATATATATGTATATACACACATATATATATATATATATATATATATATATATATGTGTGTGTGTGTGTGTGTGTGTATATACTGCTTACACATGAAAATTAATCCATATTCGTATTTATAACAATGCATCTACGCGACTAGTGTAGGTGCACACAGACACACACACACACTCACAGACATACAAATACACAAGCATACACACGCGCGGGTCCGCATGCATGAGCGCACACACGCGTAGTAATACCCATATATATATGTATTTATGTATATGCATATATATATATAAATATATATCTGCATATATACATATACATCTAAATATCTATGTATATGCACCAATAAACACAGACACATACGCGAACACATACATATATGTATACCTGTGAGAATACGTAAATATGTGTGTATATGTATGTATTTATGTATTCGTTATTGTATGAATATTCTTAAAACGCAACCATAAAAACGTAAATATTTTTCATCTGCAATCAAGCAGAGAGAAAAGAAATTTATTCTCATTTCTACTACGAAATAGTAACATTTATTCCTTACCAAACCTTATTCCAAGAACAGAACCATGGACATACTTAAAAAAATCTATTGTTGCTGTTATCTATAAATTTTCTATGGCGACCATCCAATTGTAGGACGTTTTTGCGTGT
Organism: Octopus bimaculoides; assembly: GCF_001194135.2. Taxonomy (NCBI): domain Eukaryota; kingdom Metazoa; phylum Mollusca; class Cephalopoda; order Octopoda; family Octopodidae; genus Octopus; species Octopus bimaculoides. The sequence continues at coordinate 116,626,491 of NC_068985.1, forward strand.
GAACAGGAAAAAATTATAGGACAACAGGATAGATTCTATGTAATCGATCTTCGTGATAGAGATAGCAACGAAATTTCCCTCAAATAATCTAATTTTATTACACCATTACGCTGTATTCTCCGAGGAACGGAGCAGACAAGGGATAATGAAAACTTAGACACGTTTATCATTATGATGAATTATGTGTGTGTATATATACATAGATATATATGTATAT
>NC_068985.1:116627226-116629957 GCF_001194135.2 Octopus bimaculoides
TATATATATATATATATATATATTGTGTGTATATACATATATATCACATATATATATACCTGCATATATTTAGACTTACTTTTAGTCTTATGTTCAGATACACATTTCTCCATAATTTCCGTTCTGATATAATTTGCTGCCCACCAGACCGGTGCATGTCGCCGATTTCCTGTAGGGTTAAAGTAATGAGCAATGGGTCACCAGGAGGTAACATGTAATTATTCTCTCCAGCTACTTATTACCTCAATATATATTCTGTTCTTATTCACAATGGCGTTGCTCTCATCAATTCGTTGAAACAAATCTCTCGACATGTCTATAGCGATGTTTTTACTAACGCGCAAATAGCATTAGCTGATAAAAACTCTTTCTGATTGCGTGACCTGGTAGAAATAGCAGCGATATCTCTCATAAATTATAACCAACCAATTTAATAGTAAAAATATACGAATGAACACAGGATATGATATCTTGGTTAGACCATGTTTGGAATAAAAGAACGAATGGTAATAACTGTACAGGATTTGACCATACATCCGTTCATTTATTGCAGCCTAGACCTGAAGAACGGCAGATTACAAATTTTAAGATCGTCGATATGACTAAAAAACACAGAGAAATAATGAAATTAGTTGTTAACGATAAAATGAATATTCGTTTCTTCATTAGGCACAAGGAAGGAAATCTTTTAAGGGGAAGGAACGAGTTGATTAGATCGACCCCAATACGTAACTGTTACTTAATTTATCGACCCGAAAGGATGGAAGGCAAAGTCGACCTAGGCGAAATTTGAACTCAAAACATAAAGGCAGACGAAATACTGCTAAGCATTTCGCCCAGCGTGCTAATGTTTCTTATTTCTTTACTGACCACAAGGGGCTAAACATAGAGTGGACAGACAAGGACAGACAAAGGGATTAAGTTGATTACATCGACCCCATTGAGTAACTGGTACTTAATTTATCGACCACGAAAGGATGAAATGCAATGTCGACTTCGGCGGAATTTGAATTCAGAAATGTAACGGCAGATGAAATACATTTCGCCCGGCGTGCTAAAGTTTCTGCCAGCTCACTGCCTTCGATTGAAAGAATACTAACTAGCACATCTGTGTTGTTTCTAACGCCGTAGACTGCGGGAAGACATTTTTGTTTAGTCGACAAATACAAAAATGCATCGTCAGTACCGGTGGATGGCACTACTGTCTCACGTGGTTTCACTGTATTGCAGATCATCTTCAGTAGCTAGGCAAGCACCGAATGCCAGACTACAAAATCAGTCAAACTCATTAGCTATAGCGACAGAAGCAGCCTCTGTAACGAATATGAATTAGCACATTTAAACTAACTTGGCTGTGTTATTTATAACGCAGTAAATTGCGATGAACTTCCCGAAAAATTATTTCTAGTAGACGATAAATGTGTACTCTCTACATCACCTTTCTTGTTCCTCGTTTTCAGACCGGAATCTTTAATCCTACTGCTAGTGCTTGATCACATGAGCTTTCATCTAGATAGAATTTAAGCCATGTACGAACTTATGAGGGAATTATTTGAAGCCATGCGAAGAACATGGCTTCAAAGTTTCATCAAAGATTTTATTAACATAGCTGACATAGAGCCCGTAATATTTTTAAAAGGTGTAATTTGTTCATATCGATCACCTTCATTTACGTATGTATCTTTGATTTAATGCATGATTTATTTCTTTACCTTAAGGTATACCGCATTTTCTGGAAAACAACTCAAATTTCTGAAAGAAAATTGGTCGACTTATACACCAAGATGATTTTAGCGAACGCAAATTTCTATGTGATATGCAGCAGAATTTTGAAAGACAGAGACGATGTTTTAATGTTTATACTGCATGCTTATACTGTCTACTCCATCGACTAGCATGGTGAAAAATAGCATAAAATTATCTTCAATTATTTAATACTTATTTATAAATGTTCTTCAACTACTTTTTGCGCATTAAATTTCGTTTAAATATATTTTGATGTAATTGGAAGCGTCCTTTTAAAACTTATTAACACGAAAATGCATGAACAATACTCCCAGTAATTTAATCTCATCTTGAACAGTTATCGAGTTATTCAATTCATCGCAAGAAAATATTAACCTGGCGAAGCATATATATATTAACCTGGTGGAATATAAGCTCAGTTCTTTCCATGCGTTTGTACTCCTTGATTTCTTCTACCTTTAATCCCAGTTGACAGACTGCTATAGGTTTACATCGTACGGAGAACATTATGACCACGCGCCTATGTGAGGCGTATGCTTTCACATCCCCCACGTGATTGCATAGCCAGTTGAACTTGTTCGTTTTACAGAAACAGTTTTCCGCCCTATTTCCAGTACACCTAATCTATTTTCTTATTTCATAACAGTAATCCTACGATCATTTAATATTTAGTCAACACCAAAACTAAATTATATAACACAATAGCATAAAAGGAGCATAAAGCAACATGGCATAACTTATAAATGATAATAATTCAAATGGTGAGATAAATTGCATGCCATGATAAAGAAGAGAAGTCTAACGCTAAGAAAAAAATCTCTCTGGCGATGGCTCATGCCCGTAAAATTAGATTTCCTCCGCTGTCATGGCGTAAAATGTATTTCACTGTCTGAATGATTTGTGTTATTTTTTGTCGATACTTAGCATCATAGATTCTTCATATGCCACAATGCCCCCTCTCTCTCTCTCTTTCTCCATATATATA
>NC_068985.1:116636283-116636672 GCF_001194135.2 Octopus bimaculoides
TGTGTGTGTGTGTGTGTGTGTGTGTGTGTGTGTGTGTACTATATATTACCATACAGATAAATATACGTGCACAAGCAAACACTTAAGATTATAAAAATGTACATATATATATATATGTACCCACTAGATTATAAGCATATATACGAGCGAGTGTGATCTCTTTCCCTCTTTTTGTATCACGGTCTCACATAAACATACATTCAAGCGGACGCGCACGCACGCACACACACAAAAACACAAGCGTACACACACGAACATGTATGTGTATGTTTGTATGTGCACCAGGGTGTCAGTACATATATATGTATGCGAGTGCCTCTGTGTATATATGTATATATATATATATATATATATGTATATATATATATATGTATAGATATATATATATA
>NC_068985.1:116637678-116638215 GCF_001194135.2 Octopus bimaculoides
TATATATATGTCTATGTATATATATGTATGTATACATATGTGTGTGCATGTATTAATTGATTGATTAATTAATTAATTTGTACACGAGTGAAAATTTATACGTGAGACTGTCATTGTTAATGACATGTCTTTACCAAAGAAATGCCCTTTTGTTGCTCAATTTGCGGTGCTTTTCCGCAAAATAATTTTTGCGCTCATGATCAGAAGCAGCGACGAATTTAGATGAAGAGAAAATGAAAGCTGTTAATCTTGAAATTCCCCTTCGAAGGCCTTTAAGAATGTAAAAGGAACATACATCTTGACAATGTAGCTCCTTTTTCAGCATCCCAAACACTTCGGTAAAACTATACTGAATTGATGGGTTTCAAATACGAAGGGCTGGTCAAAACTGTATGACTAACCACTTCTGTAAAGGCAAAAAGGCCTTATGGGCCAAAAGAACCCGTCCACATACGCACATATTCACACACACACGCACACACATACACACACACACACACACACACACACACACACACACACACAGATATATATATA
>NC_068985.1:116638225-116639396 GCF_001194135.2 Octopus bimaculoides
ACACACACACACACACACACACAGATATATATATATATATATATATACATATATATATATATATATATATATTACATACTCATGCATGCATTTGTTTGTAAGCATGTTTATATTTGATGACATAGATATCTTGGAGGACATTGCTCACACCTAAAGATCGCTGCGGCATGAAACTCAAGTTGCATACAAGAGGGCAATTGATATCTATCCATGTCACTGTACCGTCTTGTTAGTTGATGATGTATCATTCTTAGAATCGTCGAACATGAAACAATTTCTCACTGATGTATTTCGTTACCTTTTGTCTCTGATACTGTGCATTGACTGTTTTCGATATTATCTCATACTTGTTACCATATAGATACACAGGCACCATTTGCTGTGTGTGTGTGGTGTGTGAGTATGTATATGTATACTGGTATGTGTATGTATATGTATACTGGTATGTGTGTGACTATGTATATGTATACGGGCCCTGATGAATTTCCCAGCAATCCTTCTAAAGTCATGCAACAGAGTCCTAGCAAGACCACTGCACTCTCTCTTCCAGAGTTTCCTTGCAATTGGCAAACTTTCAAGCAAGCTGAGAGAACCTAAAATATGCCCCATTCATAAAGGAGGTAGAAGAGCAGAATGTAACTGCAAACTCTAGTTAAACCTGCATATCAAACGTTTGTTGGTATTATGAATCAATAACCAATAAATATGTAACACAGGGTGCATAAGGCTAATTTATAGCAGTAGAAGTCCCGTTTATAAGTCTTTGGAAATGAAAATCTAGAATTTCAGACGTCACATATATCTTTTACCTTTTACTTTTTTCAGCCGGTCTAAAGAGAAGTTCGTGACCACAAATATCACTTTTAATGCAAAACTAACAACATCAAATATTTTTGTGCGTACTAACTAGGATTATCTAAGCTAATGAACTTGATAATCCGGTATTACTCAGTTCTTAAAGGTTTTAATCGAACAAATGGGACCCAGTAAATATTTTTAAATGTCATATTTATTCTATCGGTCTCTTAGAGGATGTCTTAATTTACGGCTGCATAAACAAAACAAGCGTTGGTTGTCAAGCGGTGGCCGGGGACGAGGACAAACACAGACACACACACTCACACAAACATACATACATATATATATACATATATATATATATATATATATA
>NC_068985.1:116639528-116642009 GCF_001194135.2 Octopus bimaculoides
ATATATATTATATATATATATATATGTATATATATGTATTTATGGATGTATGTATATAGATTCAGATGAATATGGTACTTAAGTTGAGGCACCAGAATTTAGTACTGTATTATCCATACAATTTCAAAGTAAGGTGATTAAAATCAAAATAAGCAACAAGGATATCCAGAGGTAACGCAGTACGATCGCTTCATGCAACTCCATATAACTGAACAATGCAATCATTACATCAATTTAAAATACAGAGCAATCCTCAGCTACACAAAGACATGCAATTTATTAAATTAGAACACATGGACACATTAGTATAATTATGCCTAAAATCTCCAAAAAGTTAAGGAGATAGACAAAGAACATGCTGTCTTCACTCCAGCATAGAAGATGCTAAGTTTTCAAGAAGATACACATTGTTACAGACTCTGCCGGTCACTGATTGTTTTGTTTTATGGGGTCAGATTTAATTTATAGACTAATTTAATCCTTGTATATCTAAGGCTGAGAGAACAAAGACGAAGTATCTGTTTTGGGTAGGGCTGAGAGAGCAGACAGAAATCATCGTTGGTATAGTCATAAAAATCAAGTTTTATTAGAAGCAATATCATGAGGTTTGTTAAAGGAAAACTAAAAACAAGATGTTAGCTGACAATTAAGGCGGTTGCCCACTAGCAGACCATTGATAATGAAACAGGGGAAGTCTTATTGTGTAGTACTATAGTTAGAAGTACTATAGTTACAGAAGATTTATAGAAAAATATAATTCAAAATATATTAGACTAAACATTATATATTTACTTATTTGGCTAATATCAATAAAAATCTTCTCTATTGCCACACATACTCTATACTTTGCCATATACTTTGCCATAGTATTAGTAATTAAGCTATTTTATTCCTTTTCTATGGTGTTCTGCCCTACTTGATTATTTTATTTTATTTCTTTATCATTTTATAATTAGCCTTTATTTGTTTACGAAATTAATATAATTTTTGCATCTTTATATATTCATACTTAGCTTATATAAAACTATGCCGGTGTATTCACTACTTAGATTATAATTTATTAATATATAATTAGTATGTTCTTTTACCTCAATACTCCTTTATTAATACCAGTATATACGAATTAATCAATTTTCACAGATAGCATCAGATGAGTTAGTATTTAAGTGTACAATACGTATAAATATCAAGCTATTTCTGGATAATTTCTTTTCCTCACTCTATTGTGGCAAAAGTTTGGTATATACTCAAAAGTATTCAAACATTTTTATCCTTTGTTATAATATTCTTCTTAATAATCCTCTGAATAACCCTAAAGTTTAACTGTATACAATATTGTCAGTTAACATCTTATTTTAAGTTTTCCTTTACCAAACCTTATGATATTGCTTCTAATAAATCTTGATTTTTATGACTATACCAACTATGATCTCTGTCTGCTCCCTCAGCCCTACCCCTAACAGATAATTCCCCTTTGTTCTCTCAGCCTTAGATATGCAAGGATTTGATAAACTCGTGCATAAGTTAAAACTGATGCCATAAAAACAAAAAAAAACAGTGACAGGCAAAGCCTGTAACAATGTATATCTTCTTGAGAACTTAGCAGCTTCTATGCTGGAGTGAAGACAGCATATCCCTAACTTCTTGGAGATTTTAGGTATAATTATACTAATGTGTCCATCTGTTTTAATTTAATTAAATTCCATGTCTTTGTGCAGCTGTGGATTGCTCTGCATTTTAAATTGATGTAACGATTGCATTGTTAAATTAAACGGAGTTGCATGAAACGATCGTACTTCATTACGTCTGGATATTTTGCTCATTTTAATTAGATATATATATATATGTAGGCTCGAAACGTAAGAGACTTTCTCACCTTCTCGACCGTCAAACTAATACACCTGCCTGTTGTTTTACACCTGTCTTCGTCTTCTGTTTGTTTGTTTATTTTTGTAAATTTCAACTATATATATATATATATATATATAATTATCCGCATATATTAAATGTAAGAATTCTGCTTGTTCGCCAGTACGCTAGCGTAAAGTGCATCGGAATAACGCCCTCAAAAAGGCTGGATATTAAAACACGCGCGTAGAGACATGTGTATATATATATATATACATATGTAGATGTTTGTGTATGTATTTATGCATGTTTGTATGAATGCATGTATGTTTCTATATTGATATACCTTTATGCATGGCTATATATTTATATAAAGGCAGAAGTGCATATATACACGTATACAACAATGTATATATATGTGTGTATGCGTGTGTGAATGTATTTATGGACAAACACTGCGCGTGTGATTGTATGTATTGATACTCACACACACACACACACATTCACACATACATATATATGTTTATAAATACAAGCTTAATCAAAATCACACACGTATAATGTGTGTGCGTGCCTGTGTGCATGTGAATATACACAATGGGTCAATATGTATATATATATATATATATATAT
>NC_068985.1:116642842-116643878 GCF_001194135.2 Octopus bimaculoides
TGTATATATGTGTGTGTATGTATATATATATATACATATACATACATATACGTGCATATATATATACATATATATATCTATATGTGTGTGTTTAATGGGTATATGTATTTTGGAATGCTCATGTGTGTGTATACCTACATATGTCTACGTGTATATATATAAGCATATATAAATATGTATGTATGTGCATAGATATATGCATGTCCATGTTTGTTTGTGTGTGTATATATACATATGTACACGCACAAACACACATGCACACACACCTATATATATACATATATATGTGAGTGTGTGCGGCGTGTGTGTGTGTGTGTGTGTGTGTATGTATGTATATATGTTTGTACGTATACATATGCATACATATTTGTATATATGCATAAGCATATTCACACATGCACGAAAATATACACGCAAGGATGTAGACATATTCCTAGTCACACACACATGCACACACACGTGTATATATTTATGTAGTCATGTACATGTACGTGTGAGTATGTGTCTGTGTGTGTGAGTGTGTGTGTGTGTGCTTGTGTGTACATTCATACATATATGCATATATGCATGTATGCATAGATATATATATAGAAGAAGTTTTGTGTGTTTCGAGCGTAGATACACATCCTGCAATTCATGTGTTTAAATACAAGCGAAATTCCTTTCCTGTAAATATGCTTTATACTCAATTCGCCCTCTATGCATATTTACATGTAGCATCATTTACATTCTCATTTGCATAAAACCGTTTGGTTTTCTTTTGTTTGCATGTGTTGGGGGTGGGAGAAGGGACTCTATGTTTTGTGGAGCAGGGGGCGGTCATTTCGTTTTTTGTCCCTTTAACTATTTATTTGTAAAAACTGGCCATACTGTAGCGATGTTGGAATTTCACACCCTATCATACACAAACTCACACAACATACACTTGCACTTTTCTCATCTTTAACATATTCTTATATAAATATGTATATTAAAAATGTGTGTATGTAAATATACATATGTATGTATATATATATATATATATATATATATATAT
>NC_068985.1:116644534-116648098 GCF_001194135.2 Octopus bimaculoides
TGTGTATATATATATATATATATATATATATATATACATTTGCACTTTAATTATATATTCATTTAATACACGTGTAACGTAACAGCATGCGGGGGAATGTAAGGGAATGTGAAATGTTGACTTTGCATCGATCAACTTACCAATCAAAAGTTTGCATAAGATTCCAGATGCACTCAGTATTTTTACAGAACCCTTATTACTAGCATTTGAATTTTGCATATCTCACTACATTTGCATAATACGCTCTCAGTGTGTATTCCTTACGTGGCGCATACGATATGCCTTACGTGACAGCACCTTCCACGCGTTTATTTAATATGAGCTTGCGTGTAACATGGATGTTTACTCAGAATGCTCTCAGCGCATAAATTTGTTTGCTTATCGTTTATTTTTGTCTTGCTTACAACAGGGATTATGTTGATATTTAATGCACATGTCATGGAACATTCAAACAAAGCAGTTACGGATGTTTATATATTTTTTTATATAACTGAATGTATACACACTCACGCACACACACACATACACACACATACACACACACACACACACACACACACACACACACACACACACACACATATATATATATATACATATATATATATATATATTTATTTATTTCTTCTTCCATAATAACTAAGCAAGCGCTGAGATCAGTTTGTCACAGGTTACTCCTTGTTTTTAAGATGGTCAGAGTTGAGTTTATTATGATAAATATCTTCGACTACCTCTTATCGTGCACCTCCTCCTCATTACCGATGTGTTGCCGCTGTTGTCGTCGTCTTTGTTAACCTCCTCCTCCCCTTCATCATCATTATTTTCATCATCGTCATCAGGATCATCATCATCATAGCTATCGTCGTCGACGTCGCCGCCGCCGTCGACATCATCAACATCAACATTATCATCATCATTATCATCATCATTATCATCATCATCATCATCGTCTTTATCATCATCATCATCATCATCGTCATCATCATCATCATCGTTGTCATCATCGTCATCATATTCATCATAATCATCAACATATTCATCATAATTATCATCATAATGATCATAATCATCGCCATCATCGTCATCATCGTCTTTATCATCATCATCATCATCGTCGTCTTAATCATCATCATCATTATCATCATCATCATCATCGTCTTTATCATCATCATCATCATCATCATCATCATCGTTATCATCATCATCATCATCGTCTTTATCATCATCATCATCATCATCATCATCATCATCATCATCATCGTTGTCATCATCATCAATATATTCATCATAATTATCATCATAATGATCATAATCATCGCCATCATCGTCATCACCATCATCACCATCACCATCATCACAATCATCATCAACATCATAATCATCATCATCATCATCATCATCCTCATCACAATCTACATCACATTCATCATCGTCGTCGTCGTCGTCGTCGTCGTCATCACCTTAGACATCATAAAAACACTGTGCTAAGCCTAGTAGTGCTATTTTTATAAAATTATGTCTTGTGACTATTTTATTGGTTTACTTTTGTATACGCCCTTCACATTCGGAAGGTGATCAGCTGTGAATATCGTTATCACGCCAAAGGAAATGTTTAGCAGCATCTTGTCCGTCTTTGCGTTCTGTGTTCAAATTCCGCTGATGTCCAGTTTAACTTACATCCTTTTAGAACGATGAAAAAGCTATCAACCGAGCACTAGAGTCGCTGTAATCGATTCGCCTCCTCCGCCAAATTTCAGGCCTTGTGCCTATCGCAGAAAAAAGTATCATCATCAATATTAAGTCGGTGAACTCACAGAATCATCTACACGCCGGACAAAAGGCTTTGGGAACTTTCAAAATAATAAGAAAAACTTTTCCCAAGGCACATTTAAATATATCGCTTTCAAAACGTGGGCGGATAAGCAAGTTAACATTCCTGTGGTGATGTGGATTCTTTATCCCAATTGTCCCCTTGATTATTTATCTTCAAATTATATTTGCTTCTAATTATGGTATAGGTGTTTACATATAATTATCTATTCAGTGTGTTCATTTTATCGAGCATGTCCAAATATTTACTGAATAACGTCTCATTCTTTCCCGAACTACTGTGTTCAATATAATTCAGTTGCCACTTCCTCCAAGTTTCTGGCCCTATGCTCCTGTTAAAATACACTGGCAGAATCGTTAGTGCGTCAGACAAAAAGTATGTAGCCGCAAATCTTCATATCTCTAAACCTTTTGGGAATGTATGAAATATGCAATCGAGTAAACCTGCAACCGAGTAAACACTACCCACCGCACTTGTCCCAAATTTAAAGCAATTGTTATTACAAGTAATGATTCTACATGTTGGACAAAATGCCTTTCATCATCTCGGTTGTCGAGAAAATAAGTACCAGCTGGACACTTTGTCGATGTATCCAACTACTCTACACGACAAAAATTTCGAGCCTTGCTATAACATCATCACAGCAGTCATAATATCGGCGTTTCGATTACCAGCGGCAATCGTGATGATACAGGTGAAAATTTTCCAATATGCAGATGGTTTCTATTCATCCATGTTAGCTAACCTTTTCTCAACTGCAACTTCAATCTTTTGCTTTCTAATGCCGTTGACTGTTCACCAATGCATCCTGATATTCTTGAGAAAGGTGAGATAAAAGTCGTCAAATTTAGACCGAAAATCTTGTCTACTTTTATATATATATATATATATATATATATATAAGCAATGTTAATTCTATATACATTAATAAATCTCAGGTAGCAAAAGAAATTGAGAATTTGTTTTTGAATTTCTAAAATTTTTGGGCTACTCTGAGATTTATTAATAATGATATAATGATTTTTAGGTTAATTTCTGGAAGAAAATCAGCATTTTTTTTGTATTTGGTGTCGATAAGAAAACCGTACATGAGCGGTAGTTATGAAAAATTATAGCATACAAGCACGCGGCATGTTTCTATGGATTGTCTCGTTTATATGTTAATCTTCGCTTTCCTGCTGACGATAGCTGGCCTAGCAAATTATATTATTTTGGTGAGAAATAGATGGTAAATGTTTTTAGTTTTCATTCCATTTCGAAATTATCTCTAATTGTGGTTTGGAGTTTTGACTGCTCCCTCTAGCGGGTTAGATATCCTATTATGAACATCTCTCTTAAGTGATAATGTAAACTTTCATTTCTTCACGATATAGTTAGTCTGCAGATTAGCTTACAGTATAACCCTCGTTTGGATATTTATCACTTCTCAGATTCTGCTCGCTATGAAACATATGCAACCCGGATCTTGTCTACTCCATTCCATAACTCTTGTATTCTTATTCGTACATCCGACAAACCTGGTTGCCTACCGTGGAATATAAAATGAACATTGTTCTCTTCTTCAACTTCGATACGAATAAAAACAAAAAACCTTCCGTTTCAAGAAACCATTGTTGTCCTTGAAAGTTATTTTTAGTACGGATACCTTGAAACTAACTTCCTTCTTACACTTCGATCCCTGGATCTTATCTGTATATATGTGTATATATATATATATATATATATATACACAC
>NC_068985.1:116648292-116648960 GCF_001194135.2 Octopus bimaculoides
ATATATATATATATATATATATATATACATATATGTTTATATACATATATATACATACCCTTAATCTTTAATATTTCGATAATTATTCAAAACTATATTTGGATGTGTTTGTCTTGCATAAGGATTTATCTGTCATATGTATTCTACTTACATTTACTGTTATCTAATTGTTGAATATTTATAACCACATTCTTTTAATACTGAGTGCCAGGGTTCGTGAATCCCGTTTTTCTAACAGCAACTATAATAATAGTATTATTATGGGATTTTATGATTCAGTGCGACCATGAAATAGAGAATAGGAAACCTGATATAGTGTTAATTGAGAAAGAAAGCAAAAGATGCTGGATCGTAGATATAGCATGCCTAGCTGACAACAAGGTATGCGATAAGAAAGAAAGAAAAATCGATAGATATGACAGGTTAGCTTGTTGGGTAAGCAGTGTAGTCGCTGAAAAAGGTGGTAGTAGTACGAATAATTGTCGAAGTCCTGGGAACAGTGAGTAAAGATCTTGAGAAAGACATGGAACAAATAGGGGCTGCAATAAGGCTGGAGCATATATACACAAGCACACACACATATATACACATATATCCATATATATGTGTATATATATATATATGTATACATTTATACACCTACATATATGTATATATATATATATATA
>NC_068985.1:116650446-116650746 GCF_001194135.2 Octopus bimaculoides
TATATATATAAAGGAACGAGGTGGGGGAGAAAGTGAGTAAGAGTGATAGAGGGGAAAACAGAAACATTGGTGAGTTAAAGAGAGCTTTATATACATACATATATATGCACTTTATGTATATATGTATGTATGTATTTATGTATGTATGTATGTATGTATGTATGTATGTATGTATGTATGTATGTATGCATGTATGTATGTGTATGTGTGTGTGTGTGTACATATGGAGGGAAAGTAAATGACCAGATAAAGACAATAGATACACAGACAGACAGACGACGGATAGGTAGATAGATATAT
>NC_068985.1:116657492-116659803 GCF_001194135.2 Octopus bimaculoides
ACTGATGCGATATACACATTAGCCACCTCCGCCCGGCCTTTTAGAGATAACTTTCTCTCGGCCCATGTTTGGCTGAGTTTGATCACTCTACTGGTGATCTCGTCCCAGAGATAGATAGATAGATAGATAGATAGATAGATAGATAGATAGATAGATAGATAGATAGATAGATAGATAGATAGATGGATAGAAGGAAGTGTGTATATGATGGCAGAGGATATACTGTTGGAAAGCGACTATTTGGCACTGGAGACGCACATCCGTTGCAGTTACATCCTGAAAAGCATAACGCGGATGATTTGCAAGACATCGCTTATATCGTTAGATTAGATCAGACGACTTATAGTAATAGCAATAGAATATGCTCCCCCCCCCACTTTACGATCTCTGTTCCTCTTTAGTGTTAAATCACTCACTCTCCATTCTTTTGTTCAACTATATACTTAGTTTTCTTTGAATCAATCTGCCTCTCTGACGATCTATCTATCTATCTATATATCTATCTATCTATCTATCTATCTATCTATCTATCTATCTATCTATCTATCTATCTATCTATCTATCTATCTGTTTCTTTATTTTTTCTTTTCTCTCGCACTCTCTAACTGGCTTTCTATGTTTGTATATATACACACATACAAGCATATGTGTGTGTGTGTGTGTGTGTGTGTTTGTATGCAAATAGGTAGATACACATATACACATATAGATGCATACATATATATATATATATATATATATATATATATATATATATATATATATATATATATATATATATATATATATATAGATATATATATATACATACATACACACACACACACTCACACACACGCACTATTGTATATACACACATGCGCGCGCAGAAAAACAGACAGACAAACAGAGACAGAGAGAAACTGATAGATAGAGAAACATACACATTCATATATACACATTCATATATGGATACTTAAACACACGTTTGTGTATTTATAGAAGTATGTATATGTATATGTATCTGTATATGCATGGGTATTTATACACACACCCATCAATATATATATATATAAATATATAACTACATATATATATACACATATATATATATTGGGACACATAAACATATATCAATTTGTATTTCCCCCTCTCAGTCTTTCCTCTCCTACCTACGTCACTCCTCTGTCATTCTGTTTCTCATGCTCCCATGCACTTACAGCCTTACACTCATACTCGTCCTCTCTCCTCCTCCTCTTCCCCTGTCTATTTCACTCTCTATTTCCTTAACGTTTTCCCCTTACTCTCATGCTGTTTTCATATATTTGCCTCTGTCTTCTCTATAGTTCATCTTCCTTTCCATCAATCAGGTTTCCCTGTTCTCTTTCAACTCCCCCATTCTCCTCTTTCTCAGCCTTCTAACTATGGGGTCCCACCCTTTTCTCACCTATCCATCAATGCCCTTCACAAGCTCTCACTCTTCTCTCTTCACCTCATCACATCCATCTCTACCCCTTCCCCCTTCTCACTCCATCTTGTCCCTTCAATTCCACAACTTCGCAACGGACGGAAACTACAAACACAGATTTATTATAACTCTCGCTTCGTCCATCACTTCCTTCCTGTCCAGTCTATATCTCTAGCCATTGTCCAGTCACTGACCATCGTGTGGACACAAGCTGAGCCATGTATCAATTTCGGATTACGCAGACGCCTCAGGAGTCTTTCCAAACACGACCACTCTATAAATATATATATCAAACAACCATCATGATAGCAGCTAAAACAACGATGCTGACAACGACTAAATGAGGGATGACATTATGACGGAGTTCTCCTTACTCTTCATTAATTTCTTATTCTTCTACCCTATTCACGGGTCCTTCCTTGTCCTTCTAATTTCTCAGAGGTTCTCATGCTTATCATCCATGAGTTTATTCCTTCAATTTTGTTGAGTGACTAATCCCTCATGAGCTACACGAAGAAAGGTGTTAATCCGGGTTCTCTCTCTTTGTCTCCCCTATTTATCCCTCTCTCTCTCTCTCTCTCTCTCTCTCTCTCTCTCTCTCTCTCTCTCTCTCTCTCTCTCTCTCTCTCTCTCTATCTCTCTCTCTCTCTCTCTCTCTCTATCTATCTATCTATCTCTCTGTCAATCTGTCTATCCATCTGACTGTCTTTCTGCCTGTCTTTGTATGTAGCAATTACTATCACTCTTTTCTAACGAATAGACATAAAAGAGACAAATACACACATACATGCATGCATACATACATGCAGACTTGTGTACACACATATATATATATACACATCCACATATGTTTAAATATATATA
>NC_068985.1:116659923-116660662 GCF_001194135.2 Octopus bimaculoides
TATATATATATAATTATGTGTATTTCTTCTATCTTAATGAATAAAAATTCTTCTGATAGAATAAATGGGTTAATAGAAACCAATGTAGCAAATAACACAAAATAACTGTGGTTAGCTCCTGTTTTTAAGGCAGGAACTCTCTCTATATATATGCATACATGTAGATATACACATGTAGATATATGTGTGAGCATGTATGATTATGTTGATGTTTATTTGTATGTTTGTGTTTGTATCTGCATCTCTGCCTCTGTGTGTTTATAGGTATATAAACATTCTTACACCCAAACACGTATCTTGTAAAAAGCTAGTTACACAAACACCCCCAATCACAAACTTACGTTGATATTTCATACTTTATCTCCCTCATCACTCTGTCTATTTAATAGCTTATCTATCTTTATATGTCTAACTGTATGTGTATATCTCCGTCTATAACTTTGTATCTCTGTCTCTGTCTACCCCTCTCTCTCTCTATCTCTGTCTATCTATGTATCTATCTATCTATCTATCTATCTATCTATCTATCTATCTCTCTCTCTATCTATTTATCTATCTATTTTCCGATCCCTTTTGATCGAACTCCCCCTTTTTCCCTTCCTACGATCCCTTTTGATCGACACCACCCCTTTTTTTTTCCTTCCTTCCCCCTCCCAAAAAGAAAAGCTCTGCATTGTATTTGTCCCATCTTCGTTGAGCCCTGTGTGGCTAATAAAAGAAATGTCTCTATTTATAACGA
>NC_068985.1:116662180-116662716 GCF_001194135.2 Octopus bimaculoides
TATATATATATATATATATATAGATAGATAGATAGATAGATAGATAGATAGATAGATAGATAGATAGCTATACATATATAGACACACACACACACACATATATATATATATAAATGTGCACACGTATGTATTTGTATCTATATGTCCTTGTCTTGTGCGTATACACGTACGTATAAGTAAAACGTCGCAAGTAGACACCATGATAGTAATACGGACATGTATGTATATATATGCATGTGTGCTTATGTAAGCCTGTATATATACTTACACAATACACACACGCAAACACACAGACATATATTTATGCATCGGATGGAGATATATTTGAGAAGTGCTTTTTTATGTAATCAAAGATATTTTTTATCTTCTGTTTCGTTCCATTTAACTTGCTTTATATTACATTCACTCTGGAATGTTTCGTTTTCAGCGCGCCAGCTCAGATCCGGTTTTTGAGCCACGCTGAAAATTCGGACAGCCATTTTTCTTTGATGTATATATATATATATATATATATATATATATATATATATATATAT
>NC_068985.1:116665793-116668587 GCF_001194135.2 Octopus bimaculoides
ATATATATATATATATATATATATATATATATACATACATATATGTCTTTCTTTCTTTTGTTCAAATCCGGTGCGAGACTATATGCTTGTCCAGGAATAATATAACTCACTGAGATCGGAAATTTTTGACTGCGATCTTGTTTAATTTTGTTTTCATATTTTTTTTCTATTACCATCAATGTAGCGTGATGGCAAATGCGATAGCAACCCACACAACATGCTTAGATGTTTTTCTCCAAGATTTTTAAATTCTGAGTCCAAATTTCAACCGGGTCAGCATGCTTTTGGTGTCGATAAACTGAATAGTAATCAAGTACTGCAGTCAATGCAATCGTCTTGCGCTTTTCCTTCAAAATTGCTGGCCTTAAGTCAAAAACACAAAGAAATAATTCTTGGGACAACTCCATGTCATTGTGACGTATCACTCTCCTACGTATATATTACAGAATATCAATAATGATTAAGTGGATTATATAACGAGACAGACAATGGAGAATTGAGAGAAGGAAAAGAGTTAATTGATCAAAAAGAAGAGAAGGGAAAGGAGACAATGAATGACAAGAAGTAGAAGAGAGCAAAGAGAGGAGGTTACGGGAAATATGAGAGAGACAGAGAGACAGGAAGAGATAGACAGATAGATAGACAGAGAAAGAGAGAAAAAGTGACAAGAAAAAAAAGAAAGAAATT
This sequence comes from Octopus bimaculoides, assembly GCF_001194135.2. Classification (NCBI taxonomy): domain Eukaryota; kingdom Metazoa; phylum Mollusca; class Cephalopoda; order Octopoda; family Octopodidae; genus Octopus; species Octopus bimaculoides. The sequence continues at coordinate 116,666,481 of NC_068985.1, forward strand.
GGAGAAGGTATAAATGTAGTAAACATTAAGAATATAAGATGAAAAAATATACGGGTATATATATATATATATATATATATATATATATATATATATATGTATGTGTGTGTGTGTGTGTGTGTGTGCGTGTGTGTGTGTGTGTGTCGTTGTTCTAGTAGTGAGGCGCAATGGCCCAGTGGTTAGGGCAGCAGACTCGCGGTCATAGGATCGCGGTTTCGATTCCCAGACCGGGTGTTGTAAGCGTTTATCTATTCACACTCAAACAGTATCTAGGCCAGTATCAAATTAATACACATGCAAGCTTTCAGCATATAATATCAATTATTCGCGGAGATATCGTGACCCAAATATTGCTGCTCATAGTCAGAAATGTCATTTTGAGATGAACGCAAAAAAAGGTGGAAATGGATAATTTTACAACAATGCTCAACTACACAAGGATAATATCCACATTTTAGAGAAATATTTGATGTTTTGCAGTCCAATAAGTCCCAGAGGTATATCCTTGCATTTTGTATGAGATTTTGCTATCTGAGAGCGCTTATGTCTCGTTTTGATTATGGATTTCTCTCCAGGTACATACTCTTTTTTCAGTCCCTCTCTCAGATGATGGTCATGGTTGAGGCCTGAATATTCAAAGACATGTATCCTGGCAATTTCTCCTTGATTGAAAACTACAATCGTATCCTTGACAGCTAACTCCAGGCGCAATCCCGACAAAGGTTGATTTAGGATAGATATCTTCCCGAACTAAGTTGTGGAATGATGCATTGTTATTTTCTGATCTTCCGTGCAGGCACTTATCCAAGAGTTTGCCCTCACATAAGGCTACAAACACAGGCTTTATTTTATCCAGCGCGAATTTTGGCAGGAGGTTTTTGTTTGTAACACGAATATCTTCATGGTGGCTTTGTCATAAGAGTGGTTTTTGATGGCTGGCCCATAATGCACCAGACACACTAGCATAGACACGCTTTCTCACAACAGCTACCAACCCCATTACAATTACCAACCTACCAGCAACAATATCCTTGACCATAGCCATCATAGAAAGGAAATATTGAGCCTACCACCATCTTCACAACCATTAGGACTACGGGGAGAACGACTACCTTACCATCCATCACTAGAATCAACGTCACCACTACAAAAACCACTACTACACCGCTACCACCTCAAACACAACCACAAGTAAGAGCACGACTACTGCCTATACAAGTATGAGCGATACCACTATCACTATGACGTCGAGAAAAACTATAACCACGATCACTACAATCACCACCCATACTGCAACACTACTACCACCAACACCACCAATACTGCAACACTACAACCGCCACCACAAACACCCAAACATGGGACACCGCTATCGTTTCTATTAATGCAAGCATCAGTACAACTACCATCAGCACACATCACTACTACTACGATGACGACGAGCATTACCACAGCCACGGTCACTACAATCACCACTAGTACTACAACCACCTCCACAACAGCTACTGTCACCACTACCACCCGGAAATATCTAGCCTACCACCATCTTCACAGGCATTGCGATACGAGGAGAACGACTACCTTACTATTCATCACTAGAATGAACGTCACCATTACAAAAATCACTACCACACCGCTACCACCTCAACCGCAAACACTACAAGAACCCCTACAACAGCAACAACCAATAAAAGTAGCACTACCACCTTCATCACTATTAATACCACTACATTAATACCACTATAACTGCAATTACTACAACCACTACTATCATAAGAAAAACCAATACTCCAACAACCGCCATATATACCACTATCCATATGCATCGCTATCAACACCACTATTCTAACTACCACCTCTGCCACCACCACCACCACTACCACCAACACCACCAACACTACCACCACTACCACCACAACCATCACCACCATCACCGCTACCACTACCACCACCACCATCACCCCCATCACCGCTACCACCGCCATCACCAACACCACCATCACTACCACAAGTACCACAAGTACCACTACCACCATCACATTCACAACCACCACCACCACCACCACCACCACTACCACCACCACTACCACCACTACCACCACAACCA
>NC_068985.1:116668597-116669737 GCF_001194135.2 Octopus bimaculoides
AGTACCACAAGTACCACTACCACCATCACATTCACAACCACCACCACCACCACCACCACCACTACCACCACCACTACCACCACTACCACCACAACCATCACCACCATCACCGCTACCACCACCACCACAGCAACCACCATCACTGCTACCACCGCCATCACCAACACCACCATCAATCACTACCACAACCACCACAAGTACCACTACCACCATCACATTCGCAACCACCACCACCACCATCACCACCACCACTACTACCCCCACCATAAACAGCAGTGCAGTACCATTTACCAGTACTTGCTTTACCACAAACTTGACTCTCTCCTGTTTAGCATTATCATCACCGCTACTGTCACCTCCAGTACCACAACCACTACTACTACCGCCATTCGAACCGTCTTAAACACGAACACTACAACCAATACCGTCCCCACTACCGCTTCCGCTACAACCATCCACAATTGTAAATAATGTCAGTATCTCTCCATCATCGCCCGCGATAAATCACCACTACCACCACCATCACCCCCCACCTTCACTACTACCACCAACGTCACTATCACCGCCACTACAACAACCAGCACCACCGTCACTATTATCACCAATGTCGCTACAACCGACCCACCACTACAACCACTACCACACATACATCGATACTATTACCCATACTCTGTCACGATCGCATATATCTCTCAAATGCCCATTATTTCTTCTACCTACAAAAAAATACCATATTATCACAACTACCACCACCACCGCCACCACCACCACTACCACCACCACCACCACCACCACCACCACCACCACCAGACAACAACAGGAACATCACCACCACTACCATGGCCCCTATACTGCTACGTACACTGCCTACCGTTCAGGAACCATCACTAGCTTTACATCATTACCTCTACCACCACGACTACCACCAATATCCGCGCCAGCACTGTCAACACCACCATCATCACTACCGCCTCTTCCTCCACGACCACCTCCACCACTACCACCACCACAACTACCACCACCAATACCACCACCATCACTATTACCACTACCACAACCACCACCGCCTCCACCACCACAACTACCACCATCAATACCACCACCATCACTATTACCACTACCACAACCACCACCAATACC
>NC_068985.1:116670029-116672529 GCF_001194135.2 Octopus bimaculoides
TACCACCACCACAACTACCACCACCAATACCACCACCATCACTATTACCACTACCACAACCACCACCGCCTCCACCACCACAACTACCACCATCAATACCACCACCATCACTATTACCACTACCACAACCACCACCAATACCACCACCATCACTATTACCACTACCACAACCACCACAAGTACCACTACCACCATCACATTCACAACCACCACCACCACCACTACTACCCCCACCATCAACAGCAACGCAGTGTCCTTTACCAAAACCAAACAGAAGATAAGGAGTGAATATGGCGACAACGCAGATTTTATTTAATCCCATAATGTCTCAATTTCCGGTTCAGATTGTATACCTGTAACTGTATCCTGACAATGCATCATGGGAATGTAGTAAGACTGGCGGTGGGGGCGTGACTCTGGGTCAGCATATGTTTGTCTGTCTCTGTGGCTTGCTGGCTGTCTACCTGGTTGGTTGGCTGGTGGTGCGTCGGTTTGTTTTGTTTTCTTGTCAAATTGCGTTAATCTGTCTTCACGTTCGTTGTCGCATGAATATGCGTTTCTCTATGTATATTAGTATGCGTGATTATGCATGTGATTTTGAGAGTCTCTGTGTGTCCATATATCTGTAAATATATATACATGTAAGACAGTCGTGTGCATAAATAGGCCCGATTATAAGTGTGTGTGTGTGTGTGTGTGTGTGTGTGTGAATGTGTGTGAAAGTGTGTCGGTGGGTGTGGGTGTATGTGTGTGAAAGTGCGTGGGCGTGTGTGTGAATGTGTGTAGTTGCACTTGTGGATATGTTAATTAGTGGCTTCGTATATGCATTAGTCACAATGTGCAATTACGTTGGGTGTGTATGCATGTATACATACGACTATTTGCGTGTGCGTGAGTGTGTGTGTATGTGTGTGTGTGTGAATGTGTGTGAATGCGTGTGTGTGTGTTGAATGTATGTAGTTCCTTGTGTGGATATATGAATGAGTGGCTTTGCATACGCATTAGTTTCAATGTGTAAAGGAGCTGGGAGTACATGCATCAATCCGTGTGTGAGTGTGTGTGTGTGTGTGTGTATGTGTGTGTGTATATGTGTGTTTATGCAGGTATTAGTGTGTCATTTACGTATGTATACACGTGTGGTTTGGTTTGCATATATACTGATGTCTTGTAGCTTCGCCACTATTTGTGCCCGCGTCTTTATGTGTGTGTGTATATATATATATATATATATATATATATATATATATATCTGTATGTATGTATTTGTTTAGCTGTGTGTGAGCGTTTATGGACATTTATATTTCTGTTTGTGTTTGTCTATGTATGCTCAAAGTATGTATAATGGCTGACTCAATTTAATTTTGTTTTAAACTTTTCATAATTTTAAATCTAAATAAACTTGACAATACATACAGAAGCACTTAAAAATGATGTTAGCTATTTCTTTGATAATAAAATTTTTATTAGAATATTTTCTTAAGAATTTTTCGCTGTTTCTTAACTTTCACAACTGCCGAAGTTTACAACGACTATTGTAAAATTTTCTTTTCTACTCTATGCACGAGACCTAGAGTAGAAATTTTGGGGGATGAGGCCAGTCGATTAGATCGACCTGATACACAACTGGCACTTAATTTATTGACCCCGAGATGATGAAAGGCAAAGACGGCCTCGGCAGAATTTGAACTCAGAGCGCAATTTTTTTATTTCTCACGACGGGATAATAAAAAGGGGACGTTACAATCTGATATGGGGTCATATTTCCCGTATGAGTTAACAAAAAAACGAATTTTTAAATTTTACATATATATGAATAGTTCAAATGATAACGTTGTTGTTGTTGGTGGCACTCCGTCGCTTACGACGTCGAGGCTTCCAGTTGATATGATCAACGGAACAGCCTGCTCGTGAAATTAACGTGCAAGTGGCTGAGCACTCCACAGACACATGTACCCTTAACGTAGTTCTCGGGGATATTCAGCGTGACATACAGGTACAACAGAAACAGGAAGAAAGAGTGAGAGAAAGTTGTGGTGGAAGAGTACAGCAGGGTTCGCCACCATCCCCTGCCGGAGCCTCGTGGAGCTTTAGGTGTTTCCGCTCAATAAACACTCACAACGCCCAGTCTGGGAATCGAAACCGCGATCCTACGACTGCGAGTCCGCTGACCTAACCACTGGGCCATTGTGCCTCCACTCGAATGATAACATATTACAAGTCAACAATACAGAATTGAGTGGGTTAGCGTGTTATACTCGGACCCCACGAGCCCCGTTTCACCACTGATGTTTTGGGTTCTTCCTCCGTTGTATTCATGCAGTTCCATCCATACGCAACATTCGTGCGACATTCTTCCATCGATCTTGGAACATTTTAGCGGACGGGTTCTTTTTTCGTTAACCCTATTTTCCTTCTTAGATGGAGGGTGAAGAAATTCACCAAGCCGGGGCCAGAGACAAAAATGCCTGTTATTAACCCTTTCATTCGCGTCTTCCATATC
>NC_068985.1:116677050-116680942 GCF_001194135.2 Octopus bimaculoides
ATTATTATCATTATTATTATTATTATTACTATCATTATTATTATTATTATTATTATTATTATTATTATTATTATTATTATCATTATTATTATTATTATTATTACTATCATTATTATTATTATTATTATTATTATTATTATTATTATTATCATTATTATTATTATTACTATCATTATTATTATTATTATTATTATTATTATCATTATTATTATTATTATTACTATCATTATTATTATTATTATTATTATTATTATTATTATTATTATTATTAATATCATCATCATCATCATTATTATTACTTCTATTACTACTACTTCTATTATTGTTGTTATTGTTCTGGTTGTTGTTGTATTTGTTGTTTTTAGAAAATCAGGATATTGTTGAGAAGTATTTCTTAATGCACCGTTATTGTTACTGTGGTATTGTCATTGCTGTGTAATCGTTACTGTTGTTGATGTTGTTGTTGTTGTTGTCAATAATGTTAACGATATTAATATGCTGTTTGTTATTGTTGCAAATGCAATTGTATTTGGAAATGACAGATGTAATGTTTAAACACACCATTGTTATTATTCGTATTATTATTATTATTATTATTATTATTATTATTATTATTATTATTATTATTATTATTATTATTATTATTATTATTAATGAAGCCGCTATCTTTGTTGCTTTTGTTTTTGTTAACATTATTCGAATGCTTACGTATCGTTGTTGTTATTGTTGTACACGATAATGTCCTAAACAATGCCATTTATTATTGCTAATGTTGCTGTTGTTGTAATCTTTCCAGTTGCTATTTATTATTATTCTAGTTATCCTTTGTTCTTCGTATTATTCTTATTTGTTATTTTTTGCATTATTAGCAGTTGTTGTTTTTCAAACGTTTTTGTTTGTTTCTTTCTTCATTGTTCTTAGATGTTGTTTTTGTTGTTATTGAAATGTGCAATATGTTTTTGTTATTTGCAGTATCATTTTAATTGCAACGTTATAGTTGATGCTGACGCTGTTATTATTTTTATTGTGACTGCTATAACCATTATTATTTACAGTTCTGAGGCGGCGAGTTGGCATAATCTTTAGCACGCTGGACGAAATACTTAGCGGTGTTTCGCCTGCCACTACGTTCTAAGTTCAAATTCCGCCGAGGTCGACTTTGCCTTCCATCCTTTCGGGGTCGATAAATTAAGCACCAGTAATCGACTACACCCCCTCCCCATTAAATTTCAGGCCTTGTGCCTTTAGTAGAAAGGATTATTATGTATGTTTCTAAGGCAACAAGTTAGCAGAATCGTTAGCACGCTGAGTAAAATGCTTATCAGCATTTCGTCCGTCTTTACGCTCAGAGTTCAAATTCCACTGAGGTCGACTTTGCTTTTTATCCTTCGGGGTCTATAAATTAAGAATCAGTGAAACACTGAGGTTCATGTAATCGACTCATCCCTTTCCACAAATTTCTGGCCTTGTGCGTATTGGAAAAGGGATGATTATTTACGGTTCTTTTTTAATGTCATTGATTAGGGCGGTGGAGTGTTTGGTCGTTAGAGCGTCCAACAGACATACTTTGCTGCAGTTGTCCTGCTTTTTCACCTTAGGTTTTGAATTTGGTTTCTCTCATGATCCATCTCATCATTCGACCTTCTGAATTCGATAAAATAAAGCACCGGTCACATAGTATATAGGATAAAGTTCTTTCCTCATTGATATAAACTCATAGAGTTGGTTTCCCGCTTTCCGTGGTGTATATAATTCCCTACATGGATAGGACGCCCGTCCGTCACAGGAATACTAATTTTCTCTAGCTGAGTGGACTAGAGAAGCGAGAAATCAAGTGTTTTGCTCAAGAACACGGCACGACGCGCAGTTCAGGAACTGAAACCACAATCTTACGATCATAATTTCAATACCCAAACCACTAAGCCACGCGCCTCCACCCCAGTTACCAGCTGAGTTGATGTAATTGACTGGAATATGACTTTGAGTACGGACAATTTGGCACGGCTAGAGATATTAAAATTTATTACCGTATAAGTCGATGTCGTAATATAGCGAAAAAATGTAGTGTAAACATCCAAACATTGTAACTATCTTTCAAATTCTTATTGTATTTCGTATGGAATTTTTTGTCCTCGAATGTTATCTCGGTGTATAAGTTGACCAACCTATTTTGGCTCTAAATTTTGGTCTGAAATACGACGTATCCGACTTGTATCGTGGAAAATGTGGAAATTGATCACAATTGATATAAGTACATTCTCTCTCATCATACTCATAGAGAAATGTGTTGATACACATAAGCAGAAGGATAGGGAGGAAGAAAACGAGAGAAATATTGGAAGTTCGACGTCAAATAAGTCAGCGTCGAATCAACGACGCCGAATACACGATACTACAATGCGTAAAGGTAAACATCCCACCTCATCGTTCTATATTTAAGAGTTGAGAAATTATGTACATTGTTTACATTGTTCACATTTGATGGATGAAGGCTGGAGGGTATATCAGCCGAAACGTATCCTGGAAAATGCGGTAATTGATCACAATTGATATAACCACATTCTCCCTCATCATACTCATAGAGAAATGTGTTGACGCACATAAGCAGAAGGATAGGGAGGAAGAAAACGAGAGAAATATTGGAAGTTCGAAGTCAAATAAGTCAGCGTCGAATCAATGACGCCGAATACACGATAATACAACGCGTAAAGGAAAACATCCCATCTCATAGTTCTATATTTAAGAGATGAGAAATTATGTACATCATTTACATTATTTACATTTGACGGATGAAAGCTGGAGGGTATATCAGCCGAAACGTAGTGTTAACAAAAAAAAAGATGAGGACAAATATCCTTCAAATGTAAGTAATGTAAATCCCATATCACAATCAATTATAATCTGTGCCAACAGGGAACAAGATACTCCTTCAATCCATTAAACTTTATGATTGGGAGTTCTAAGTGTGGTACTATCGTACTCATAACAGAAATCCAAAACGGAGTTGTGTGGGGTACCTTATTTCGTCCAACCGGAATAACCTGGTATTTCTGGTACGTCCTGATTTGTTTATCGTATTCCAAACTGAACAGGAAGCATCATCTTTTTTATATATGAAATATTTAAACTTTTCCTTCCCGCATTGTAAAGAAATATTTGTCTTGCTTTTTAGGTATCTCGTGTTCTTCGTCCACAGTTATTCCTCGCCAAAAAAAAAAAAAAAAATTAAAATAAGATTGAAGAAATCCTTATCGTTCAACTGTTTTATTATGAGCATTATATATTGCCAAGATTACAACGACCACAATGACTATTTTCATCGGTAGCAGCAACAGCAATAACATCATCATCATCATCATCATCATCATCATCATCATCACCATCTTCATCATTACCACCACCACCACATCCACCACTGCCACCACCGTCATCTCGCTCGCCAAGAACACCACTACCACCGCAACCACTATCACGATCATCATCATTGTCGTTGTCATCAATACCACCACCACCATCACCACCACCACCACCATCACCACCACCACCACCATCACCACCACCACCACAACTATCATCAGCATCTTCATCATCATGATCATCATCAACATCATCATCACCATCACCATCACCATCATCATCATCATCGTCGTCATCATCATCACCATCACCATCATCATCACCACCACCATCATCATCATCATCGTCGTCATCATCATCACCATCATCATCATCATCACCACCACCATCATCATCATCATCATCGTCGTCGTCCTCCTCATCATCATCCTCATCATCATCATCACCATCATCATCTTCATCATCATCATCATCATCTCATCATCATCATCATCATCATCATCATCATCACCATCATCGTCGTCATCATCATCAT
>NC_068985.1:116687247-116689001 GCF_001194135.2 Octopus bimaculoides
ACACCAACACCACTACCACCAACACCACTACCACCAACACCACTACCACCAACACTACCAACAACACCAACACCAACACCACTACCACCAACACCACTACCATCAACCCCAATATCATCAACACCACTACCACCAACACCATACCACCAACACCGCCACTACCACTATCATTAATGCCACTAGCACCACCACTTCCTTCACCATCACCACTTCCACCAATACCACCATCCTGACAATCACAACTGCCATAGACAGCATTATTACTACCACTATTACTACCACCATAACCACTACCACCAACACCATTATTACGAATGACAGTACTAACGGATGACATTACTACCGCTAGCAACATCATTACAACAATAGCAACAACAACAACAAAGACAAAATCAACAATAATAAGACAACTACTACACTACCAAGTACAACAACAAATACAACCACTATATCTTTGATGTTCATCACAATCACAATTTACTCTGAGCAACTGAAGCTATGAAGAAAATAGGTAAAGTTCCTTTTTTTAGGCGTATCGACTCATAAGGGCCGGTTTCTCGGTTTCATGGCGTATTTATTCCCCACCTGGACGGGACGCTTGTCGGTCACAGAATTATTCATTTTTGCCAGCTGAGTAGAGTAGAGTAACGTGAAATGTTTTTTTATTTCTTATTTTCTTGTTCAAGAACACAACACGTCGCCCGGTCCAGGAATCGAAACCACAATCTTATGATCATGATTCCAGCATTCTAACCATTAAGCCACGCCGTTCTGTCTTCTCTCTTTTTCCTTCTCGAGTCATTCTGACACACAAGGGCTGGTTTCCCGGTTTCCATAACATATAAATTCATAACAACCATAGCCTCAAATCCACGCGCCTCCACAACCAAAGCTATTATGAATGCAGGAACCGTTTCCCCGGCGTCATAACAATTCTACTAGCTCACCGACTTTGATAACGGTTTCAAATTTTGGCACATGACCAGCAATTTCGGAGGAGGTGTTAAGTCGATTACATCGACCCCAGTGCTCAACTGGTACTTTTTTTATTGACCCGGAAAGGATGAAAGGCAAAGTCGACCTCGGTTGAATTGGAACTCGGAACGTAAAGGCGAGCGGAATGCCGCAAAGCATTTTGTCCGGCATACTAACGTTTCTGTAAGCTCACCGCCTCAAAAACGACAACAGTAATAACAGACAATGGCAAATTGTTAAATGCGGAATAACAACTCCAATAGCACCAACAGCAACAATAATAACCGCAATAATAACTCCAATTGTTACAACTGCAAAGACATCTTCCACCACAAACTTTAACATGTTGAACCTGAAGCCAAGCGATGTATTGCATCTGCCATCCAATAACATCTGTAGTTGATTTAGCGTACCTTCATACAGTTTCTTTCTTATTTCTTTATTGCCCAGGAGGGGCTAAACATAGAGGGGATAAACAAGGACAGACAAAGGGATTAAGTCGATTACACTGACCCCAGTGCGTAACTGGTACTCAATTTATCGACCCCGAAAGTATGAAAGGCAAAGTCGACCTCGAATGAATTCGAACCCAGAACGTAACGGCAGACGAAATACTGCTAAGCATTTCACCCGGCGTGTTAACGTTTCTGCCAGCTCGCCGCCATTTCTTTCTACATAGTTTCTTTCTACCGAATGCCGCACCAACGGTATCGGTCAATCTTAAGCTCCCTTATTAGATGTATGCCGAAAATAGTGAAATCGATAGCAAGAAAGTGAAC
>NC_068985.1:116689675-116692713 GCF_001194135.2 Octopus bimaculoides
GGAAATGTGAAAGATTGAATCGAAAGTAACAAGAAAAAAAGAGAATAAAACTGACCATGAAGAAATATAGAAAGGATATAGGAGTGCCGTGGAGTCGCTGAAAAAGACAAAAGTTGAACATTGAGTGTGTGTGTGTGTGTGCGTGTGTGTGTGTGTGTGTGTGTGTGTGTGTGTGTGTGTGTGTGTGTAATAAATGAAAGTATAGAAAACGTAATTGGTATTTTAAGCTTTATAAAACATACCCGCGTTTCATTAAACCAACACAGTTACACAATTGCCTGACCTAGATTGCCCTTCGGCAATAGCATCGTTAAATTTCCTCAATGTTTGACTTAAATATTGTTCGCCAAATAATTTTGTAACCTTGTCTGATGATTTAATGCAGTAAGCATATGCTTTATAAAGCTTGAAATACGAAATCAAACTTACTGATATTTTAAAATAAATATTACTCGTATTCGGCACACAAACTTATCCCAAGGTTCGAGGACATTCGTCCAATTGTAATGCATACAAGAATTATATGTAGAACTTACTACTACTCATGTCTTAATATGTTATCGCCAAGCTAACATGGCGTCTATTGACTAGTTTCAGGGTATTTGCCCTTTATTGACGTAGAGCAGCCGAACCGAGCAGGAGTCGCTACTGACCGTCTGTTCGAAGGATTATTTACCTAAATTCAGTGGAATACATCTACTGGCTTTCAAAAATAGAAATATTAATATTTCTAAGTCTATCTAAAGGAGACTACGGCAGCGATACTGGATATTAATAGTTATCGCCAAGCTAACATGGCAGTCCAGAAAAATAGGACGAATGCTACTGTTGATTAGCTCTAAGAGGCCATCGCCTGTAGCTAGCTACGTGACAAACGAATCTGTGTCCATTATAATCTTCGAACAGGGGAGGTCAGCCACTTCCCTTGCTGGTCTGGCATCTACAGACTAGTTTCAGGGTATTTGCCCTTTATCACCTGCTCGGTTCGGCTCCTCTACATTGATAAAGGGCAAATACCCTGCGCCTGCGCCTGTATATGCATTCATAAACACGCACTTACACGCATAATTACATATACAAGTATATAGAGGTAACGCATATATTTCAGAAATATGTAATACTAAAAGTGTTTTCTTCACGAAGTGGCGAGAACACAAGGTCGTTGGAGGGTAGGGCAAGAGGCTAGATGTTTTGTTTATTATTCCGGTTTATTACATTCTACAGTTTCGTTAAATAAAAATGGATCGAGAATTCGGCTTGATGTAATCGTGTAGTTTTTTCCTACAGGGTACAACAAGCGTTTTACCTAAGCTAGAAGTAAGCATTGAGTAATTTGTATATTACTCTAACTCTGATAGCATCCTGTCTTCATAAGTTGGTATGGACATCGCAATAGATAGCATATGAAGGTATATATAATATAGCGTATAAATTTATATATAAGATAGCGTATGAATGTATATATAAGATAGCGTATGAATGTATATATAATATAGCGTATAAATTTATATATAAGATAGCGTATGAATGTATATATAAGATTGCGTATGAATGTATATATAATATAGCGTATGAATGAATATATAATATAGAAGCAGCGCTAGTGTTGTGAACATTATGGACCAAACAAACCCAATTTATGTACTTTGTTTCTTCACCTGTAGGCTGCGATTTAGCATAGTGGTGATGCCTACCTCAGGTATTTTAATACCCAGTGCTTTGAGGGAAGTATCCCGACCGCGCTAATTCAAATATGCCTTTTGCGGAGAAGCTGTGTATCTGATTCAAGATTAGATACTTCCATGATATGTTCAACGCATGAAACTCTCGATCTTTGAGTTACTTATATAACTTTTCAGCCGAAAATATATTTATATTTTTGAGTACCGAGTTCTGCTTCCCTCTTATGTTCTCAAAAGTCTTGATGAATATGTACGTATATTTGTTTTGGCATGTCTGAGTGAGTGTGTTTGTACGTGTGTGTGTGTGTGTGTGTGTGTTCTTAAGAGAGACAGTGAGCGTTTGTGTGTGTGTGTGTTTGTACTGTAGGCGTTTCACGAATGAAGAGAAACTTATATGACTATATGTGTAAGGAATCAGATTGATAGAAAATTATATATACATATTGCAATAAAACATATTTACTGCTTTTTTACTCCATTGTTGGGCATATACACATGCACACACACATATGAAAATACACATACACAAGACCCATATATACAAACGCACTTATAAACAGGCATAAACATGAGCACTCATTCAAACATACATCTAAACAAACACGCGCTTAGACATAAATACACAAAGAGCCTCTTTCGGATTTTTCGCTCTGCTCAGACAAACACGCTAATACGTATAACTACCGCACGTTTATATATATATATATATATATACACACACAAAACATCAACGACACAACACAAGCAACAAATATATGGCCAATAAAAATATATATTATATTACTACTACTGCTACTACTACTACTACTACAACTACTACTACTACTACTACTACTACTACTACTACTGTATGTTGTAGATTTGTGCTTGTTGTTGTTGTTTTTATTTTTACGTTTCTTATTGTTATAACAAAGGCGAAATATCATAAATTTCAAACATTTATATAACCAAAATCATATTAATAAGAGAAAAAGTAACAATGATAATAATAATAATAATAATAATAATAATAATAATAATAATAATAATAATAATAATAATAATAATAACGACAACAACAACAATAACAACAATAATAATAATAAACGAATATCAACAAATAAATAAGAATAATGTGAAACTGGGCACATTGCTTGGCACTGCTCAGTGATTTATTGCATTCGCTGCAGTTAATATGCAGTTAATATAGCGAGAGAATGCATCAGACACATCAGACCAGCTGCCTGCATCTGCAACAGATTCATGCTTAAAGTAGAGTAGTATAAAGGAATGTATCGTTATACAGCCATTCATATATATACCCATGAATATTTCTATTTTGTATATGTATATATATATATATATATATATATATAT
>NC_068985.1:116694112-116695490 GCF_001194135.2 Octopus bimaculoides
GTTTAAAGAGAATTTGTGGAAAACGAACTCCGTTCGAAAGCTTCTGGCATTACAAAAAAGCTAGAAGTTAGTCCAAAAACATGTGTTACATATCCGCATAAGCTTGGGTATTATGGACGAGCAGCTAGAAGAAATCATCTCCTTCAACCAATTAATATCATGAAAAGAAAGTAATGAGCTAAGGAGATGTCAGAAAAATCCAGTTCGTTTTGAGATAGAGTGATTTTCTCAGATGAATCCAGATTTGCATTATTTTCAAACAGTGGACGTGTTTGGGTCTGGAGGCTTCCCAATCAAGAATTTGATTTGAAACGACTCCAACCAATTGTGAAACATGGCGGTACCTCTATAATGGTATGGGTAGCTGTCACCAGCAATGGTCGTTCTGAGCTGATCGAATGAGTTGGAACCATAAACTCTGAAAGATAAATCGAAATACTTAGGCAAGGACTACTTCCGATGTATTCACACGATAACATAACGAAAAATGAGTTTTTATTCATGGAAGATGGGACTCCATGCCACACAGCGAAAATGAATCCACAATGGCTAACTGAAGATGGGAACAAAAAGATCCCTTGGCGGAGCCAATCTCCTGACATGAACCCAACTGAAAATCTTTGAAGCATACTAAAAAGAACAATACGAAAAACTCGACAGAAACCTAAATCTAAAGATGAATTGTTTCGATTGTTTCTTGAAAATTGGGCAGAAATTCCACAAGAGATAATCACAAAGTTCATCAGTTCCATGCCAAAAAGAGTTTCTGAAATAAAAGCTTCAAAGGGAATGTCAACTAAATACTAAAGTATGTAGTCCTACTTATCGATTACATTTCAACTGTTCGCTTTACGCATTAAATAAACGAGTTTGAAAATTAAAGGTGGCTATTTTCTTCCTACATAAAACTCGTTTCTGTAGTCACATTTCGTTTCTCAGTCCCTGCCTGCATCACCGTTTCACCCCTAAAGGTTTCCGCCTCCACTTCCACCCCACTCTCCACTCTGCTACAACCATCCCACCCATACTCCGTACTACAACCTACCGCCTCATGCGTGCACCCATTCGCTCTAATCTCTCCAAAATACACACCATCGACCGTCTTCTCCTTGCTTTTTCCATCTTCTTCTCCTCTAAGTCGGCCTCCCATGCAAACACCACGTAACGTTACATAATTCATTTAAATCATCTTTCATCAATTTCTCGCTCACACCGAACGGCGTAAACTCCGTTCACTCCTCCATTCCATCACACTCGATGCCACTACCCCAGCTCATCCACTACCCCTCTCCTTCCTTGATACGCTCCCTCCACCCTCACCCAATCCCGTCCTTCTAACCCTCCACATACCCCATCCTCTTCCTCCCAAGTTTCCACC
>NC_068985.1:116696030-116696388 GCF_001194135.2 Octopus bimaculoides
GCTTCCCCCACCTCCCAACACCATCACATGACACCACATCACTACACCATACACCACCATACCACACAACACCACATCACATCACACCACCACGCACACACTAGCACTGACCACTTTCCAGCCCCACAACCACACACCTACACATACACAGACGCACACGTCAAAGTCACCAGCCCTCTTCCACACGCACATGCTCTCTTATACCGCCGCACGCGCACCTTCTTTCTGGGGTCACCACCACTTCATTATCCCCCTTTCTGCGTGGCTCTCCTCTGTGACCCCTCTGTCCGGCATTCGCCATGATAAATCACTAGCCACTACACATTCATTTTTTTCTTCTCTCCTTTGCGTGTTCCTC
>NC_068985.1:116696398-116696721 GCF_001194135.2 Octopus bimaculoides
CCCACCACCCCTCCTACTTTTTTCCCATCCACCCCTTCTTCACTTCAGTCTATTGTTACCATTCCTCCAGATCTTCTCCTCTCTGAGGTGAAGCGCTCCATCCTCAGTATGGCTCTGCGCTTCATCCCACTCACTCCATCCAGCAACGAATTTCGAACTCGTGCCGATATTCACAGCTTTGTGTGCCGTGTTAGGTTGTGTGCGCTTTTTCGCGACACTCCACATGTATCTAATGCATACCTTACACCCTCTCCCACATACCCCACCTCTACCCCCACCCTCAGCTTACTCATATACTCCACCTCTACCCCACCCTCAGCCTA
>NC_068985.1:116697799-116698541 GCF_001194135.2 Octopus bimaculoides
ACACACACATATATATACATATACGTGTATACATACATATATATATATACTCATATACATACTCATATGCATACATTATATACTTATATACATGCTTATGTTTGTGTAAGCGCATATGTGTGCGTGTATTCAAATTTACATATGTAGACATGTGTATGCAAGCGAACGTGTGAAGTGGTGGCGTAGGAACGAATTCCATGTGTTTTCGAGTATTAGTGCAACAATTTTTCAATCAACAATCCAGCATGTACGTGACTGAAAGTTCAAAGTTCCTAATACACGTAACGTAAATCGTTAAGGGAATCAGCGTGAGAATGTATAACACCGCTGGCACTCTATATTCCATCTACAATGAATCCGACCAACCAGCAGGCAGTGTTCTAGCTAATTTGGTTCGTTGCTGACATATCCATTCCGAAATTCCTGCAATTAAACACACACACACAAACACACACACACACACACACACAAACACACACACACATACACATAAACACACACGCAAACACACACCCACAAACACACACCGACAAATACACACCCACAACGCCCAGACATAGTGGTCTTATCAAAGTCTAAAATGCAGGAGATCATGTGTGAACTGATTGTGTTTTCAGAGAAATCGTCCCAAATACAACGAGCTGGAAAAGCACTGCATTAAGAAAAGGAGACAAACACGTCGCGAGGCAATCAAAGTGGGGTGCCGGAGTGTCTTTGGACGTTCATTTCCCAAGGCTCTCCC
>NC_068985.1:116698625-116700904 GCF_001194135.2 Octopus bimaculoides
TGCATCAAAACGAAGGCCGTAAATTCCATCACTGGAGGGGCAGAGAAGGTGAATGTTAGGCTTTGGATAATAAAGGCAGACCAAGATTTTGATGGTACAGGGATGCAAGCCCGGACTTCCTAAACTTCGGCTGGGTAAAAAGTTAAAGGTAAAGTTATTTTCTCAAGTGATACCGACTCCTAAGAACCTGTTTCTCAGTTTCAATGGCATATATATTTCCCACATAGACGGGAGACCGGTCCGTTTCAGGATTACTCATTTTATGCCAGCTGGGTGGACTGGAACAATGTGAAATGAAGCGTCTCGCTCAAGAGCACAACGCATCGCGCGGTCCAGGAATCGAAACCAAACTCTTACAATTATGATTCCAACACCCTAACCACTAAGCCGCACGCCTCCAAACTTCGGCTGAATCAACAAGACAAGTTGAGATCTGAATGTTGAAAGATCGAAAGCTGCAAAGACCTCAGAATCATCTTTGAGGATGAATTCCATAGCAGCATTGACATAACTTGATACAAAATATGTTTACTTTATGTAATTTTAATATCCAAAATATAGAAAAATTGCAGGAAGATGCATGCAGATCTCAAACCAAGAATCTTCCTTTGTCTGTGTTGGCATTAGATATACAAAGATTTCATAAACTAGTCTATAAATTAAAACTGACTCCATAAAAGAGTGACAAGCAAAATCTGTAACAAGTCTTTCTTCCTGATACCTTAGTAGCTTCTAAGCTGAAGCGAAGACAGCATGTTCTCTGTCTATCTCCTTGACTTCTTGGAGATTTTAGGTAAAATTATACTAATGTGTCCATCAGTTTTAATTTAATTTAATTCTATGTCTTTATGCAGCCGAGGATTGCTCTGCATTTATATCGATGTAATGATTGCATTGTTCAATCAAATGGAGTTGCTTGAAACGATCGTACTGCATTAACTCTGAATAGCCTTGTAGCTTATTTTTATTAGATAGATAGATAGAGAGAGAGATAGATAGATAGAGAGATAGATAGATAGATAGATAGACTGACAAAGACATAGGCATGCATGTATATTTCCATATATTTTCTTATATATACAAGAATAAATATTCTTATGCATTTGTATGTGTATATATTGACCATATATATGTATGTATGCATGTATGTGTATATGTGTACGCCTATGGATATATATATATATATATATATATATATATATATATACGTGTGTGTGTGTGGGGGGGTGTATTTATATATGTGTACATGTCTATATAAATTTGTTTCCAGAAAAAAAGAAGAAATAAAAATATTGTTTGTTTTTGCAGCAACATCAGGAAGAAATGAAGAATATGAAATAAGAAAATGAAATATGGAATAACATGTATTTTGAGGAGGAATTTCAAAGATGATATTTGAATGAGGAATCTTGGAAATACAACTGAAAAAGGAATGACGTTTTTATTAAAGAGAAAAAAAATGTATTGGATTGGAGAATAGAAATTTAAATGGAAATTCAACGTATCAAAACCGTATTTGAATAAATAGAAACAGAGGAGGAAAGAAAGAAAGAAAGAAAGAAAGAAAGAAAGAAAGAAAGAAAGAAAGAAAGAAGGAAAATACATTGCTTGCAAGTATCACAGAATGAATGAAAGAAGGAAAGAAACATGAAAAAATATATAAAAATGAACAGAAAAAGATAGAAAAGGAAAGAAAGGAAAATCTGATGGTAATATATATACAATGTACGAATGGCAAGAAAAGCGTAAGAATGAAAGAAAGCATATCCATGTGTGGTGGGGTGGGGAGAAGAAAAGCATGTGATAAAAAAGAAGAAATGCAGCTGATAAAACAACGATAGGACGAAAGCAAGAAGTGAGGGAAAAAGAAATTAGGAATGAGAAAAAGATGGAAAGACATCAAGAAGGAAAAAGGAAAAGTAATGAAGGAGAAGAGTGGAAACGAAATGAATAAACGGAAAACAAGGAATGAATTCATGGATGAACGAATTAAAATGGTAGGATGAGAAGGAAAGAAAAGCGAAAAAAAAAATCGAGAAAATAATGCAGGAATGATTTAAATGAAAACAAGCATGCGTGCTACGAAAATTGTAGATTAAATGAAGTTGAGGCTAAACAGGTATAGTGGCATGGTTAAGAAGCCAACTTTTCGACCATGTGGTTTCGAGTTCAATCCCACATCGCGGCTCTTTTTGCGGTATTAGCAAGTGTCTTCAGCTGTCTTCTCGGTCCTTCCATTGTCGCGTGTGGATTTGGAGGCGGAAATTACTATGAGAAAT
>NC_068985.1:116700914-116709757 GCF_001194135.2 Octopus bimaculoides
ATATATATATATATATATATATATATAAATTATTATTTATATATAGGGTGATAAATTGAATATTAATTCAATTTAAAACCAAGTGGCCTAGCATATAAAAAAACCTGAAAATTCAGAAAACTTGTATTACATGTGTATAAGAAAGGATGACCACTAAGTGGACATCCTATATGCTAGAAAGATGTCATCAACGACCCAACCACAAAGAAAAATAATGTTCTCCAGAAAAAAAAATCGAAATGGGTCGTTGATTACCCCTTTCTAGCATATAGGATGTCCACTTAGTGGTCATCCCTTCTTATACACATGTAATATATATAATTTTCCCATATTAGCATTTTGCTGAATCAGCCATTAATTTATATGGTATATATATATATATATACTAACAGTATGGATTTTGCCAATCTGTACGGCGATAGAGTAGTTAGCACTGAAGAGCTTTTAAGTTTTCAGGCAGAACGTGTCTACTCTAATGATCCAGCTTTGCTTATGGAGCAATTATCTCCCCTGTCAGTATATGAAAGTGAGCTTTCTTGCAGCTCTAAGAGATTTTAACTCTTATTTCTAGCAATATCGTTGCTACTGAACACCTTCAGTCACAATTAGTCACAACTGAATTTTTCTTTTTTTGGTTTTATATTGCTTACAGATGCCTTCATTATTTTTTCTTTGTGTGTGTGTGTGTGTGTGTGAATTCGTGTGCGCCCCCGTGTTTGCGTTTGTTTCAGCACCGCTTGACAGCTCACGCTGGTTTGTTTTCGGTCCCGTAAATTTGCGGTTTAGTAGGAGTAACAAACTTAAAAAATAAATACTTGTTGCAACTTCTTCGACTAATTCCCCGTCAAGTTGATTTCCCAACATGGCTGTCATACAATGACTATAAGTAGTAAAAGACAAAAATTAAAATATAAGACGTCAGAAAAATTAAATTAAAAATAGGAATTAAAATCTGAAACGTGAAAGGGAATGTGGATAAGTATTAAGAGAGAGAGAGAGAGAGAGAGAGAGAGAGAGAGAGAGAGAGAGAAGAGAGGAAAGGAGAGAAAGGAAGGGAGAGAGAAGACAGGGGGGGAGCAAGGGAGGGAGCGAGCGAGAGAGACTGACACACAAATGAAGAAAGAAGTGGAGAAAGGTGTAGAACACAAGTAACGGTAATCTGCGAACATGAATTTCTATTTTTATACATGATTGCACAAAAGTAATTAGCAGCTTTTATTCCATCTTTATATTTTCTTAGTTCAAATCTTGTCGATGTCAAATTTGCTGTTCTGCAATCTGCGGTCGATGATATAAGTAACATTTGATAACTGGAGGTCCATGGAATAGACTAACTACCTCCCCTAATAGTGTTTGTGTTCTGCCAAAATTCTCTATTTAGTTATATAGATATTCAGACATAAGCTGCGAAACGTGCGCTTCTTGAAAGGAAAAGAGGTTCTGCCGTTTCGGATACACGCCCTTCTTCAGAGAAGGCAATCTGTGATGTGGATACTTACTGTTAGTAATGGCACTTTCTACGGATGTGAAGCCAGGGAAATCAGTCACTAGCGTAGTTAGATGTGTAATGTAGCTAGAGTGTGCCGCCTCCAGACCTCACAAAAAGCACATATTGCCTACAGCAGGCCCAAAAGTGGTGCCCCTTTAAAAGTGCCACCCAGAGCGGACCGGCCATAACTCCCCACCCCTAGCTACGCTAGTGTACTCAGTAGATCCGTAGCCAAGGCTATTTCATGGCTGCTATATTCGGACGCTTTTGATAGAGTTCAACGTTAACGTGATCCATAGGTAACCATAGGCACCCTTCCTTAATGCCGAGTCCATAGACATTTCTTAGCAAAAAAGAATCATCTGACATGGACACCGGAAATTGTCAGATCAGATGACTTCAGGGTATTACGCTTCCTCGGGGACTAATGTTTGCTT
This sequence comes from Octopus bimaculoides, assembly GCF_001194135.2. Taxonomy (NCBI): domain Eukaryota; kingdom Metazoa; phylum Mollusca; class Cephalopoda; order Octopoda; family Octopodidae; genus Octopus; species Octopus bimaculoides. Next base: position 116,702,841 of record NC_068985.1, read on the forward strand.
ACCGCATACCAGCAATATCTCACTGTCAACAATATATAGAATACCAGTCGCTTTTCAGTCACTGATGTTGTAAACAGGCAACATGCGTATTGAAAGTAAATATTAGCAACGGAACTAGTATCAATACCGTGTAGCAAAGTCTATATTTCACAAGATGTAGATGTATTAGTAGAAAACCGAATACTGTGGTACTCGCCTTGAGAAGTCCTTTCATACACACGCAAGGCTCCAAGAGCACGACAAATGTCGATGACAGACGAGAACTGTCTGTAATTCTATATATCATTGACAGTGATATTTATTTGGTATGCGTGAAGAGGACACCTGCCACTGAGGAAACACAGTGCGCTGAAACCTAGAGATCCAGAAGTTCCGGCGCTCATATCAGGGGATTTGCGTCTGCTAAAGGCATATGTCTATGTTCTTACGACCAAGGTGATGTCTCAAATCGAATACTTCAGTATTAGGCGCTTTAATGATACATCCACGATGAATAGAACATAAATATGTGTGTGTGTGTATGTCTGTATGTATGTATGTATATATGTATGTTACATCACTTTCTATCTATTGCCTTCGTATTTTAAACTACGTTTCTTAATTTTTTTCGTTGTCCCTCTGAGTTTCGTCTTTCTTTTATCTTCCACTTTTTGTATTCGAGGCGTAGGAGAGAAAATGAATTTCTCTATTGAAATAAACACATCCTATACACACAGGCGTATGTACACATTCTGACTTTCTCTTTCTTCCTTCCTTTCTTTCTTTCTTTTTTTTCTTTCTTTCTTTCTTTCTTTCTTTCTTTCTCTATCTCTCTGTCTCTCACACACACATATACGCACAGAAGCACTTACACATTTGACATGGTACTAGTAGTAAAACTTCAAAGCAACGAAAGAAATTTATACTAATTGTATAACACTCTTTGTATTTAAACCTTAGGTAAATGATATCGTTAATTATCTTTCTTCTACTTTATATTCATCTTAAAATAATATATTTTATAGTCGTTTCGTTTATCGATGATAACAGTGTAGGTATAAATTAATATGAAATATTTATATTGGTGTATTATTAAATATAAATATTTTTCCATTAATAGTCGTATAAATATCTATATTCATATATTATAAAGATAATTTTATTTGATTGCATATAAGGTTAGTGTTTGGGGAAATCACCAAAACATTAAAATGTCAGTCGAATTTCTGTATATAAATATTTTTTTCTTTTAGTTCAACAACCAAGGTTAATTTAATGAATTTTAAAGTGTTTTTCTTCGTTTGTTTCTTGTTTTGTTTTTTTTTTGTGTGTGTATGTGTGTTTATTCTCAGTATGAATTGCAGAGAAGTACTATAATTGAATAGAGCAGCGGGCTTAATGTATTTCTCTGTTTAGTAACGATTGATCTGAAATATCGCTATGGTTGACTTTCACCTACTGGACGGTTATTGATGAATTGTACAACTCTTCCTTCTAAACGTTTGGCATTTCGTCTACGGATTCGTTAGTTGAAGCATTACTCCCTTAAAGTGATTTAGTACTGGAGGTACAGGAAGAAGAAGTAAACCATATTGTAATACCAATGCAGGGACTAAGATGGACTTGCCTTATAGTATTAATCAAAACCAGAAGATTGGCAGAAACGATAAATCGGTGAGCTGGCAGAAACGTTAGCACACCGGGCGAAATGCTTAGCGGTATTCCGCCTGTCGCTACGTTCTGAGTTCAAATTCCGCCGAGGTTGACTTTGCCTTTCATCCTTTCGGGGTCGATAAATTAAGTACCAGTTACGCACTGGGGTCGATGTAATCGACTTACTCCCTTTGTCTGTCCTTGTTTGTCCCCTCTATGTTTAGACCCCTGTGGGCAATCAAGAAATAAGAAACGATAAATCATCGCCCAGAGTTATAAGCATTATGCGATTCTAAGTTTAAATCTTAAATATGTTCAAGTTAGAATTTATATGGGTTACCGCATTAAAATCACTGCTTTCACCCTTCCGCTTTCAACATTGCGCTGTATTACTAGTAATGGAACAACTGATGTGTAAGTAATTGCCAGCAGAATTTCCCTTCAGTTGCGATACGTTACAGGATAAGTTTGATAGGAATGAAAATTCAGAAATAATATTCATATTTTTCAAAGAGATCAATGCAGAGTAAATTTTCAACAATAAAATGTTGATAGTCGGAGCACACCAATCTTATGCAAATTATCTATTGAATCCACTCAAACTTCAATGATTTCATTCTTGTCAAATCAATGTTTACATCGTAAGGGCCTTTATTCGAAACAATTAGTCTGACAATAAATAATATGGTGAACGTTAGATATTATCTCCAGAACAAAACAAAACGTCAGTAAACAATATTGTTGATACACAACAAAACTCACTATATTTTATCTAATTCTCTGTATGTTAATCCACTTTAGTCGTCTTTACATTTAGGTCGAACATTCTTCACTGAGAACGTGTAATAAAACTAAAATGCGTTTGTTGCTTTCACCAATGTTTTTAACATCCACTCCAATCAGCATTGTCTATTTTCCCCACAAAACTTCAATCAATTGATCTTTTGGTAGTTACTTCCTTTGTTTTTAATAAATTTTATACATTCCGAAGGGACAAATTTACTTACTAATTATTTGGCTTCATCGAAGTTTTATAACTCACTGTATTACTAGAATGGAAAACTATCGTGTTAGTAAAAGTAAAAAAAAATATATCTATATGGTACAACAATGCACTCTAATTAAAAAAAATCGACTATCTACCTGTTGTAATTTAGTTATCCATAGTCCGATGATATTTCGGAATACAATTCAGGAAGCTGCACGTATAATACATAACTTAGTAGCAGCACTACAGATGTACCAACACACACGAGATTGAGACATAGCCGACCTCACGCACTTCTCATGCGGAATTCCGGAAGGGGCTTCGTGAGTCCACTGCTGAGACGCTTCCGAAAAAAGAAAAGCCGTTGGAAAACCGATTATAGCAGCGACTCAATCTAAGAATATCTGAAGAAGGAATTGTATTCCGAAATATCATCGGACTATGGATAACTAAATTACAACAGGTATATAGTCCATTTTTTGTATTATAGTGCATTGTTGTACCATTCAAAACTTTTCATTCTTTATAAATAATACACAATGCTTCAAGCAAACTACAATACTCTCATATCTATATGGTTTGTTCGTTAATGTTACCCAAGCCTTTCATTCTATATCACAATTATATTTTTCAATAGTAATTTATAATCTGGACTTGTCCAACAATTCGACTGGAGCAATAAGATTCTTATACAGATATATGATATCCATTATACACTGATGACGAATTTACTATCTCCAAGGGTAACATGTATGGAGAGATCATTATAACTGGTTTATAAGGCATTTATTCGTCAGTAATACGATCGACAAAAATTGTTAAGTTTTGATATCCAATATTGGTTTGTCTTAGTTTTGAGTTTCCCAATTTAGCTAGCAGACATATAAATCCAAGAAAGAAGCAACAGCTGATATATTAATTGCATACCTACCTACCTACCTACCTACCTACCTACCTACCTACCTACATACATACATACATACATACATACATACATACATACATACATACAAAATAAACATGAGAAAGAGAAAACCCTTAGAATTCCTAGATACAACCGAAAATGTAGATTATATCACATTCTTGTGGAAGATATCACATATGTGATTAGCAGCTGCCCAAAAATGTCATGAAAGTACTTACTGTCTCTCTAAGCGACATGACATTGCCGCAAAAACAATATACAATGCCATCCGGGAGAAAAAGACTGTCCTGGAATAAATGAAGAAAATCCCAGCTATTGAATATGCGCACAAACGTCAACACAAGAAATACCGGTGAAACATTCTTATCAAACTATTTATCAAGAGTAAGCATAATAGGCCGGATATTGTTGCATGTGACCAAAGTAAAGTATGTAATATGTAACGTCGTAGAGATGAGCTTTCCTGCTGCTGTGAATATATCTTTGAAAATCATTGAGAGAGACAGAGGGTAACTGTGGGCAACTGCTTCAAAAACTCCAGCTTATATACCCAAATTACAAATTTACTTTTATATCAAAAATGATTAGTACATTCGGTTTTGTAAGTTAATGCTTTATTGACAGTGTTGATGAGATTAAGTTTTCAGAAAAAGAAATTAACTAAATGACTCGCACATAACAAATACCATCTGTTAGAAGAAGGGTAAAATTATTCAAGATATTTTTCACTTTTAATATTTGACATCGTTCTCGTTATCTACATTCCAACGATGAAGTTTTGTATCTTTGTTAGAAGCCAGCTCCTTCTGCGGAGGAAATATTTACATAATCATGAGGGTCGACTAAAAAGTTCCTAGGCTGAACAAGCTGCCCTCATGCAATGTGATTAAATGAGGTTTATTTTTCAACATAGACCCCCTTGCGGCCCACACACTTCTCCATCAGTTTGCAAACACTTGGATACTATTGTTGAAGTTTTCATTTTGTTTGTAAAAAATACATGAATAGCAGGTATGACATCTTCACCACTGGGATACTAGTTCCCAGTAAAGTGGGGTTTTTTTTATATTGAGAGACAGATAAACGTCAGATTGAGCTAAATCAGGAAAATAGGGAAGCTGAACAACTACTTCAGATCCTTAGTCAGGCACAGCAGCCATTGAAAGCAGTAAGGACTTGCGTGCTGGAGTATCTTCCTAATGAAATACGACACCTTACGTCAGCTTATCTCGGCATTTGATCCTGATAGACTTTGGGAACTTCCTCAGCAATTTCGCATAGTACACACCATTGAAGGTGTAGCTCTTTTGAAGGTAATCAATAAACGCATCACCTTCTGCATTTCAACACCTGAGGCCATCACTTTCCCTGTAGATGAAACTACCTTGGCCTACTTTGGAGCAGGTGAGAATAGGTATTTCTACTGCATAGATTATCTCTTTGGCTCTAGTTCAAGTTATGAAACCAACATTCATCCTGGCCTATGAGATGTTCAAGGAAATCTGCTGCATCTGTCTCAATGTCAGATTTCTTCGTGAAAGATCAGCATGGTGAGCTTTTGATAAAGTATCAGAAGTGGTACCCACCAAACAGAAACCTTGGCCATGCCAAGTTCATTGTGCTGAATATTCTCAACATTCTCATGGGATATGTTAATAGCATCGACGTTTTGAATTATATTCAGTCGTCTATCATCTATCACCATGCGTTGGAAGCGATAAATATTTTCCTCAGTAGAGGCAGTTTTAGAACTCCCAGACCTTGAGTAACATTCGAGAATCTCCCTTCGACTTTTAAATGCAGCTGCCTATCTTTGCACTGTTGATAAAGCTGGAGCGGTATCCCATAATGTAGCAAATATGTCAATAGGAATGTCCTTGGGAGTCTAAATTATTTTTCTGCAGGTACTTTATGGAGTACCAATTTTGTCCATTTTCAGGAGAAGTCGCTACTAGTTACTTTTGAAATCTTTGAACAGCCATACGTCAGTTTACCTGGAAAGAAACAATGCAGTTATCAATAAAAGGTGATGAAATTAATGCATTAAATATTTTACAGCTCTAGCATCATTTTTTCCATAGTCAGCCTCTGAACTTTGCAGCTCACTCTTATATATATATATATATATATAACAAATTAAGTAGGGTGGCTCATTAGCAATTAGAACCTGAAGACAAAATTAATAGAAGCCACAAAAGTGACAGAGGGTACTGACTAGCACCGCTTTTACATACTGACAGACAGACAGACAGACAAAAAAGATTGTCCGATAGATAATTTTGTTGTTCTTTCAGCTGGCGTTTCAACTCAACTGTATCTTAATCAGTATTGGTTTCAAATTTTGGCAGAAGGCAAGCAATTTCAGGGAAGAAGACAACAGGTTTACATGAACTCCAGTGTCCAGCTTATACTTATTTAATAGATTCCGGATGGATGGTAGGCAAAGTAAAATTGTAAGGGGTCAACTGGCAGAATCGTTAGCACGCCAAATTTGAAACCAATATGAATTAAAATTAACAATATATACTTCTGGTTGGCTTTAAGCTTCCCGTTACCCCCAGACGAATCCCATATCTTGGTCCATTTTGTTATGCTATTATACTACAGTATATCTTATAATTTTGTTAGAATTCTACACATGTCAGCATTTCCGAATTATATCTGATTTTAAGTTCAAAATTTCAATCAGATTGTGTGTGATTTATTCAAAATATGATACTGGCCAAAAAAAGTACCTTGTTCCTTACAATACAAGTAATGCGCTTAGTTATGGAACAATTGATATAAAATAGTTGCCAGCATAATTTCCCTTCGGTAACGATAGGTGACAGGAGAAAACTGAAAGGGTCTTCTTTAACTTATTCTAGAAAGGAAACTCATGATTTTGTACATTAAAATGAAAATGACAGACAACATGAATAAAAATTCCGAAATAATATAGAAATGCCTTAAAGCGAAAAAGTTCTTTCGTATATTATGAAATAGGCATAATGGAGTATTAAGTGTGAAGCGGATGCACACTTAAACATCTATCGCAAATGAAAGATCAACAAGAGTTACACATGAGCTGCTGCGATAATGGAGGTTCCTTCAATCTGATGATAGCTTCGGGTATAAAGTAAGAGTAATAAAATCTTAATTAGCTTTAAAAAATAACAAATACTTCATTTGACGTGTAGAAAACAGATATTTCGTATATTATATCAAGAAACACAGACATAAACACATACATTTAAATAGAGAGGTAATTGTGCGAATAAAGAAATTTAGTATAACAGCTTCTGTTTAATATACAATGTACATATATATATGCATACATACATACAAATATATATATATATATATATATTTATATATATATATATATATATA
>NC_068985.1:116710067-116710830 GCF_001194135.2 Octopus bimaculoides
TATATATATATATATATATATACAGGGGCTGGACACCTAAAAGTTTCAAACAAATTTGTTTTAATATGGGGTAGGACCGCCATTGGCTGTAATTACACCTTGAATTCTACGACGTTTGAATTGTTCCCAAAGGAAATTTTGTCCATTCTTCAGCTAAAACAGTCTCCAGTTTTTGTAGTGATGATGGTAGAGGATATCGACTTCTTACTTATTTATCTAAAATGCACCATAAATGTTCAATGATATTGAGATCAAGGTCAGATAAAATTTTCAACTTCACTAGAATGTTCCTCGTATCATTCAGTGACAACTTTAGGTGTGTGCATTGGTGCATTATCATATTGAAAGATTGTGCTTCCTTCCAGAAACAGTTCGGCAACCATAGGATGGATTTGATCAGGCAAAATGCTTAAATAGAGTTGACCATTAATTCTGCCACGAAGGGAAGTCATTGGACCGGCGGATTTTCAAGATATAGCCTCACCCCCAGATCATCACAGATCCTCCTCTATGTTTAACAGTTGGAAGAAGGCAGTCTGGATCACATGCTTCTTTTGGCTGTTTCCACACGTATACTCGACAGGTTGTTGGACATAAGGTAAAGGATGACTCATCTGAGGAAATAACATATTTTCACTGCTCTAGGTACCATTTTTTAGGTGTTTACTCCCCTCTAAACGCTTTGCAACATTTGTTTTTGAAAGTAGTGGTTTTCTGATTGCAGCCCTCCCGTGAAATCCGGCTTTGTGCAGCTACCAACGAA
>NC_068985.1:116710840-116713329 GCF_001194135.2 Octopus bimaculoides
TCCCGTGAAATCCGGCTTTGTGCAGCTACCAACGAACAGCTTTTGTGGAAACTGGGTTCTCGAGGTGGTCATTAAGCTATTCAGTAATTTTGGGGGCTGTACCTTTGTGATCCTTTCTAACAGTTCGCGTAAGAATCCGACGGTCCCTATCTGAAAGCTTTGGGTCTCTTCCGGAGTTTTGTTTCAACGAGGAGGTTCTTTCCCTCTTTCTTAAAGGCTGTCATTACTTTCGAGACAGTACATCTTGATACACCAAACATTTCGGCTGTTTTCGACACGCTAGCGCCTGCCATACGAGCACCAACAATTTGACCTGTTTGAAAGTCTGATGGATCTGTCATTTCCACGAATTTTAATTAGCTTTTTCTGATGGTAATTTTAGCAAAACACATTAAAAGATATTAAGCAACACTAATAAACAATAAATAAAACAGAAACAAACAAGTTTTTGACCGTTTTATAGATATTTCAAAATTATGATGTTATGATGCTAGGTGTTTCCATTATTTTGTCCAACCCCTGTATATATATATTTAAATGTATATTTACGTGTATGTGTTCAACACATAAACATGCATATATATATACGTATATACATACACGAGGCCCTTACATTTCGGGGTTTAGATATTTTTATTCATTTGCTCGCTTTAAGTGAAAACTTGTAGTTCGGTCATTTTGACTCGTATATTTAGCTTACAGGTACTGCTCGTTAGTACCCTTAATTATCAATAGTTAATTTTTGTTTAAAAAAAGCAAATAAGTAAGAAGGATGTCCGGGTTCTAGTGCATTACGGCCGTTTCAAGCGGCTCCATTTAATCGATCAATGTAAACATTACATCAGTTTGAAATAAACCACGCTCCTTGGATACGTAGACCATATAGATTTCCAGCATACAGGATACTCCATTATAATTTTTTACCAAATTTTTCATCAGAACTAGAGACTAAAATACACTGCTTCTTTTTGCTATTTTTGTAGCAGAACGAATTTAAAGAAAGAATACTTAAAGCCTACTATAATTTAGAGTCGCAGAAAGAAATAATGAGGGTCTATAAAGAGGAATGGTGATATAGATCGATTCATGCTTATTATAAAATATGCTTATTATAAAATATGGGATATTGTATCTCTTCAGGGTCGTATTAATACAAAGCAGACAGTAAACATAGACAACATTCATAGACAACATTCATAGTTGACCTATAATTACATGTAAATAAACAAGTTGAAAAGACATGAGACGTAATACAACCGTACAGCATATCGGTGTTGAAACCGTAAGAAGACAAAGCAAATGACAACTGATGCAAATGTGGGATGTTACGCTGTGAAGTTCGATAACGAATCAATACGGAACCCTGTAAATTTCAAAAAAGACCGTTGGAGTTATGAAAGTAAATAAAAAATTAAGACCGGAAAAAAAAAAGGTTAGATATTAAAAAAAAAAATATATATAAATATATATTTTTTTTGTTGTTGTCTATGTTTACTGTCTGCTTTGTATTAATACATATACATATATATAAATCGCCATCCGTTAGAGAAAAATTTGTAGTTTGGAATCAGTAGTTCTTTGACTGCTATTTCTAAATTTTCAGTATGTTGGTGAAGCATCTCATGCTAAGCCATATGTATTTATGATTAAAATGGTTTTACCGATAAAGGTTTTTTTTCATACTGAACTACTTGGCGAAATTGTTAATTATTAATTTTATTACTAATTGGCTATTCCCTGCCCTATATCTGTATATTTATAAATACATATATATATATATATATATATACACACACACACATGCATATATGGATATACATACACACATACACACATACGCATATACATTCGCATATATGTATGTATGTGTGCGCGCGTGTGACTGAGTGTATTTATTTATGTCGAACGTTCATCTATAAAATTAGAGTGAATCGACTTCTATGTCATTATGACTTCTGAAGTTAGTAAAACCAAGCAATTTCCTTTGCAAATGTTGGTCAGAACACGAGAAATAAATTCTTTATTCTACGCCTTCCTTCAAGTCTTCTCCTCTGCAACCGTCTTCTCCAGTGGCCGTCTGTCGCTTTTATTCCATATAAGTAGTTATATACGAACATATATATAGATACAAACACACATAACAACGTATGATACATACATACACACACATATATACATATATACATACATGCATACATGCATACACGCATACATACATGAATACATGCAAATATACATATATACATATACATATGTATATACGTGTGTGTGTCTGTGTGTATATATATTTATATACATACTAATATATTGTGTATATATATCTATGAATATATACATATATATGTGTATATGTATATATGTATTTATATATATATATATGTATACATATATGTGTGTATATATATATATATATATATATATATATATATATATATATATATATATATATATATATATATATATATATATATATATATATATATATATAT
>NC_068985.1:116716201-116717045 GCF_001194135.2 Octopus bimaculoides
TATTCCTGCAGAACCAATGTGGGGTATAGAATATGGAATATACAATATATAATATAATATACAATATATAATATAAAATTAAATAAAATAAAAATGGATGACACCATGAAATAAAGTATTGAATGTAGATGAAATATTGAGTGTTCAATATAAAGGATCAAATATATAAATATAAATATATAAAGGCGACTCGAGTTTCAGGGCTATTTCCCTTCGTCATGGCCGGTATGACAGACTTTAATATATATAGATGTATGTATGTATATACAGATAGATAGATAGATAGATAGATAGATAGATAGATAGATAGATAGATAGATAGATATGTTCATACATATAGCCATGAATATATAGATATTCCTAAATTTTTATACTTTGCATAGATTTCTACGTATCTTTCATTCTTCAATCTTTCGCTTGTTTCTGTCATTAGACTACCACTATGCTGGAAAGCCGCCTTGGAGAATTTCTAAATGAAGAAATCAACCCCAGTACTTCTAATCTTAATCAAAGTATTTATTCTATCGGTCGCTATTGAGGAAACGCTAGGTTACGGGGACGTAAATACGCCAAGTTTTGTGGTGATGGACAAACAGAGGCACATGCACCCCCACCCCACACACATACACACATACACATATATCTGGCGGTCTCCTTTTCGTTTCCATCTACCATATCTACTCAGAAGGCATTGGCCAGCGCCTGGGTATAGTAGAAGCTTTTTGTCTAAGTTGCCATGCAAAGACACCGAACCAAAAACTGTAGTTGGATAGCAAGCTTCTTACCAAAGATCCATGCTTTCGCCTATGTATGTTGTGTGAACATATATATATATATATATATA
>NC_068985.1:116718254-116718979 GCF_001194135.2 Octopus bimaculoides
ATATATATATATATATATAGATAGATAGATAGATAGATAGATAGATAGATAGATAGATAGATAGATAGATAGATAGATAGATAGATAGATATATATACGATGTGCGTAGCAAAAGTATTCTACTATATTTTTCCCCGTCAAAACCGATGCCACGTGGGTAAAAGCCTACACGTATATACTCAAATCTTGTGTGTATGCGTGTGTTTGTGTTTGTGTGTGTCTGTGTATGTGTGTAAAGTGCTTTGAAATTATGCATCCACTTACCTCAGCGAATATTACAACCAATGACATTTGGACTTCTATGGTGAAATATAAAGCGGCATTCATTCTATTATCAAACTTATTAAATGTCCTGCAGTAAAAGATTTTGATGTATAATCTAGTGAAACATTCTTAGACTTAAATCTGCTCTGAAGTAATCTTGCTATACCTCTGTGGAACTGCTTTTCATAATAGCACAAACAGCTATTGTTTACCTTCTTTCAAATATTTGAAATTCTTCAACCATTTCCATTCATTGAAAATATATTTACGATTGAATGTATGCATGAATGTGTATAAGTATAGATGATTACAGACAGAAAGACAAACACTAAACAGATATCTTTTTATTATAGCCACACAGGGCTAAATACAGAAAATGGATACATTACAATGTAGAGCTTTCGTTTGGGGGGGGCAAGGGGGGATAAAAAAGGGGGGTTCGATCAAAAGGGATCGCGAGA
>NC_068985.1:116718989-116721129 GCF_001194135.2 Octopus bimaculoides
CGGTCACCTCAGGCTTCTTTTTTTAAAGGTACATGAAAGTAAGTACCTTCTCTCTTTTTGTCTCTTTTTGTTACAAGTCTATGCTTAAAATGGTGTCGTCTTTCATTCTTACCATTCTTTCCACATTTACCCATTTTTTATTGAAACTTTCATTCGACAGAGAGATAGGTGGATAAATAGATAGATTGATAGATTGATAGCTAGATAGATAGATAGATAGATAGATAGATAGATAGATAGATAGATAGATAGATAGATAGATAGATAGATAAGTTGAAACATGTAAATATACGTATATAATTTTATGTACATGTATATATAATTCAAATGTATATATTTATTTGAATAAATTTAACGTATGCATGTGTGCTTATATATGTATGTGTCGACATACATATATAAGGTATTTCAATAGAACATATTTACTCCCGGGAATTACCGGGTACACCAGCTTGTGTATATATATACTTTTACTTCAACCTTACTTGTTTCAGTCAATTGACTGCAGCCATGCTGTGGCAGCTCCTTGAAGGGTTTTAGATGCACAAATCGACCCCAAGATTTAATTTTTTAAGCTAGTACTTATTCTATCTGTTTCTTTAGTTGATCTGCAAAGTTATAGGGATGTAAACATACCAACACCGGTTGTCAAAGAGTAATGGTTAAAAGACACAGAGACACGCACATACACACACGTTCCTTTTTCGAGATCAGTGACTTTTCGTCACTGGAAAAAAGTATATGTATTCGCATTGAAAATCACTTCTTATCCCTAGCCTGTGGTTATCACACGCTGGTGATGGATTATTACCCAGAAACTTGGGTTCGTGTGTATCACGTCAGGCTGGAGATGGGAACGATGATTTCCCTTTGCAAATACTGATAGGGCACAAAGAGTATGTCAATAACCAGCTGGAGGAGATGTCTTCCTGGGGCTATAAACTACAGTAGTATCGTCCTTTATGAGTCAGCCACATTTAGGTGACAAATATACTTCACGATATATATATATATATATATATATATATATATTTACGACAGGCTTCTTTCAATTTCTAACCACCAAATCTACTCACAAGCTATAGTAGAAGGTGCTACACAATGGGACTGAACCCGTAACCTTGTGGTTGGACAGCGAGCTTCTTAGCACACAGCTAGGCCTGTGTACTTGTCTACAACTCTCATCTGATGTGAAGGCAAGGAAACCCACTCCAAGGGGGTCATTATTGTAGCTGCAAAGAATGCAAAGAGAGAGAGAGAGAGAGAGAGAGAGAGAGAGAGAGAGAGAGAGAGAGAGAGAGAGAGAGAGAGAGGGGGAGATAGATAAACTGAGAGTGAGAGAGAGAGTGTGTGTGTCTGAGACAAAGACGGACAGAAAGAGGAAGAGTGAGAGATACAGAAAAAAGATAGACAGGTGACAGGAGAGGTTGTAGTATTTTTATGAGTGACTTTGTGCCAATCAGTCAAACGTCCCATATTTTAGATGCAGTCTTGGATATTTGAGTGTGCAACATTACCCCAGATGTGAGAGCAACACTCCATTGTGGATCTCACCGCAGCTTTGTACGTTATCAATAATTGTTAAGCGTTGATGTGGCCTGAAATATCTTCAGACCCTGAAGAGAAAAGCCTGTTGCTGGGATGCAGTCCTAGCTATGTCAGAGATGTGCTTTAGCCAGGAGAGATCCTACAATACATGTTAGAACTATGGTGCATAGTCACTCCCCCTTCGCTTTCTTCTTCATTCTTGCCACTACTTAAGACCTATAGGTAGGTAGCAGAGTGCGGCTTACAGCTGCCATGTATAACATTGTTGTTGGCCCTCCGTCGCTAACGACGTTGAGTGTTCCAGTTGATCCGATCAACGGAACAGCCTGCTCGTGAAATTATAACGTGCAAGTGGCTGAGCACTCCACAGACACGTGTACCCTTAACGTAGTTCTCGGGGATATTCAGCGTGACATAGTGTGACAAGGCTGACCCTTTGAATTACAGGCACAACAGAAACAGGAAGTAAGAGTGAGAGAAAGCTGTGGTGAAAGATTACAGCAGGGTTCGCCACCATCCCCTGCCGGAGCCTCGTGGAGAATTAGGTGTCTTCGCTCAATAAACACTCACAAAGCCTGGTCTGGGAATCGAA
>NC_068985.1:116722404-116730441 GCF_001194135.2 Octopus bimaculoides
ATAAACAAGCACACAAACATGTGCCTATACTTATGTATGTAATTTCACTTATATATTTGTGACAAACAAGATTAAAATATATTTTTTTTAAATACAGAGATCTATGATTGAAGAGATGGAAACGGAAATACGACATTTTCATAGAGAAGAGAAGTCACTTACACAAGCAGGTGCTTTGAAAATAAAATGTAGGTAAATCCATATATCAATTCACTGCGAAAATCATCAGCAACAGCTCAGAAAACTTTCTCAGATTATTTTTGCAAGACGTTTTAACAATTTCTAACATCCTGAAACACGGAAAAGTTGCATCAATTCCCGATTTATTACGTAAGACGTTGAGTAAACTTTACACAAAATATAGTTTATGGCGCTCGTTCAGTTCAGGGATAGTGTTAACGAAGAAATGAATGGAAATAAAAAGGGAAAAAGGAAAAAGCAACCGGATAATACATTATACGAAAATGATTGCGAAATCAACTTCTTGGTAATTCTTTTTCAAGAAATGATCGGAAGAAGACACATATTACGAGTCTGTGGCGTATTAGGACCACATGGAAGAATCGGTGTACGGCTACTGGAACCACGGAACACATGACGTTGTAATGAACAAAAATATATGAACAAAACTGTGTTCGATCCTCCCAACAATAGGGAGCAGAAAAGATTGATGGAACTACTGGTATTCCGTAGGTTGTGACGACGAGGCTTTCAGGTGATCCAGTCAACGGGACATCCTGCTCTTAAAATTAATGTGCGGGAGGTTGAGCACTCCACATATTTGCGGACCCTTAACATAGTTCTTATGGATATTCGGCGTGATGCACAGTATGACATGGTTAGCCCTTTGAAATACAGGTACAACCCATTTTTTCCTACTGATAGCTTTGCATATCTACTATAGAACAACAAAACAATCCGATAACTACAAAACATGGAGAGAAAGACAAGAGTTTTCTGTTATAATTGAAGTTAACAAATATGAACAACGTTTCGTGTAACAGACAGATATGGATATGTCGGAGGATAAAAACAAAACTAGAGAATCTTTTTTTGTTTTTAAATACTACAAAACATTACAAAACTGGAAAATCGTATTATTATTTGTCATTCTAAGATTGTTAGTCAGAAAGCAAATATCTATTAAGAATTTGGATAAAACAAAAGTCAGTATTCACTGCGAAGCATCGGAATTCTAAGACGAGGTTTGAGACTACCAGGAACTATCAAAAATATAGAATGAAACAGAACACAAAACTAATTTTTTAGATATGAAATATATGTCAAGGTTGTATAGAAACAATTAATCACATTGTTTCTATCTCTGGGACATGCCAATTTCTTCAAACAAGGAGATTAAGGAAAATTGACTAGATACATAAAATAACACATAAAATAACACCACCAGGGCATAAAGAAATGTTTTCTAATCGATGTGTCAACCAATGCAGAGGTATAGAGGAGTTCGGTTGATTGTCATCTCTTGAGAACCAAAATAAGCTAACGTTCCAACATTTAGCCTTCGCCTGAAACTGGGGAAAATAGATAAGTGTTATCACGCTGGTTGCAATATTGCAGATGAAGAATGAAAATAATGTCAAGAGATATGAAGGAGAAATGGTAATGCCAGAGAGAAGTAGTGGAAATAGTATACGAGATGGGGGAAGGAAATAGAATCAGAAGGTTAGGTGGTAGCGGAGGAGAAATGTTGTAACCTGAAAGATATCAAGTGAAATAAGAAGTGGCCGTAAGAAATAGATCAACAGACGTTTGTTTTCTTTTCGAGGCTTGGAAGTAACAAGGCAGGTTACCTGTTTATTAATAATCGTAGTCAACAAATCGACCTCAGTAGTTATTTGCTTTCTTTTTATAAGTCTAGAACTTATTGTATCAGTTTCTTTTGCCAAATCGCTAAGTTACAGGGACGTAAATAAAACAAGACAATTTGTAAAGCGGTAGGGTGAAAAAAACAGACACAAAGATATACATACATACATACATATGTGTATGTGTGTGGGGTCATATGGATGTGATTTATACATAAAAATATATATGTAAAATCGCTACGCTGTCTTTCTCTGAGCTTTTTAGTAAGACATTGTTTATATAAATATGTATATATATATATGCACGTATGTATATATATGTATGTATGTATGTATGTATGTATGTAAGTATGTATGTATGTATGTATGTATGTGTGTGTGTATGTATGTATCTATCTATCTATGTATATATATATATAACTATATCAGATCATATAATCAAAGAGAGATTAATAAGGGATTAGTAATCCATGAGGCAGGATATTTCATAACCTTTCTACAGATAAATATGCATTAGGCAAACAAATAAATCCCCTGACGGATGTTGGAATTCAGGTAGTTCGACTTCAAAACTCGTCATCAGTCAAATTTATAAACCTGTTAAATTGCTACGTTGCTACTGAGTTATATTGAAAATACACACAAAGCAATGAATTTTTTTATGGATTTACTTGTGGGGCCAGTGCAAGTTCACCAGAATGAAAAAATTAAGAGAAGCTGTTTAAGAAAGAAACGATAACGCTCTCTGTATCTCACTTTTAAAGTATCTGCCTCCCCGACCCATCTCGCTTTATCTGCCTTATTTTAACCTCACCACCAGAGCATTACCCCCTACTAAATATTGTATCCTAAACATATATCTTTCTTTTTACCTTCACTCCCCACCCTACAGCACGCCGTTAATACTTTTCCCGCCCTTTTCTCTGCCACTGTCGCTTTCTCTCGCTCTTCACCTTTCTCTTCAACTAACTACATGACGTATTTTGCCTTATTATACTTTTATCTCTACTTCTTCCTCACATCTTTCTTCTCTACTCACACTCCTCATCTCTTTCTTTCTCACACACATACTTTTACTCCACCTCCCACTCACTCCACCTTCACTTCGTAACCAACTAAAGTATAAGGGGCAAACGCACAAACACATTATTATACAGATTGAGGTTTACAAATATTTCGGATATGCATTGGAGGCATTCAGGAGTCACAGGTGTAACTCTGAAGAGGATTGCGAATGGTGGTTGTACTCTATTATTTTAGTGGTCGACCATCTACCGATCGATTAAGATTGAACTATGGAACCAAATCTCTCCAATGCGTATCCGAAACATGTGTCATCTTCAGTAAATGTATAATATTCATTTTCTGTCTTTTTCTGGGGTTTTTTACATCAATATTTATGCACGTGGTGTGTGTGTGTGTGTGTGTGTGTGTGTGTGTGTGTGTGTGTGTGTGTGTGTGTGTGTGTGTAACGAGCTTCTACAGCAATAGATGGAAATACATTCTCCATGGATTGATTGGCCTGGTGCTATATAAGATCTTACCCAAACTATCGCTAGCGGCACTGAACCAGAAACCCCGTGATTGGAACGTGGACTTCCCAACCACACAGCCACGCCTGCTTTTATAGCATAATCTCAATATACTAGTAAAACACTAAACGAAAGAAAACTTTCCCGTATCTGAATCATACAAAGCTTCACTGTTTCACAGAGAACGTAATAATAACACCACTACGGAAAGAACAATATACACTTTAACAAAGAAGAGAAGGAAACTATTTAGACGCTAATGTATATGATTAGTACTAGAACTATATGAAAAGGAACGATCTTTTGATATTTGTCATAAGTACACAGTCGTCGCTTACAAAACATTTAGGATCATATAGGCCTCGAGGAAATAAGTTTGTCAAACGAGTGAATGGCTGCGTCTGAATATCAGCATTCTTTGATTGTATTAAACGTATAGAGCTGTGTAAATATCAGGAAAATTTGTTTTGAAGTATAATATATAATCGAATTATTTCAAGAATAGATATATGTATTGGATTATTATACATTATAAAATGGTATAATTTAAAATAAGTTCATAATTTATAAAAGATTCTGCAGGACTGGTTTTAATTAATCATCTTTTAGCTTTTATTTTTTAATTGTTTCAGTCATTTGACTGAACGCAATTTGGGATACCGCATTGAAAGGTTTTTAGCCGAACAAATCGACTCCAGGATTTATTTTTTTAAGCCAGGTATTTATACTATCTGTAGCTTTTACCGAAGCGTTAAATGGACGTAAACACACCTGCACCGATTGTCAAGTGGTGGTGGTAGTGGACCATCACATATACAAAAGCGGGTGCACACACACATACATTCATACCTACATACATGTGTGTGTGTGTGTGTGTGTATTTAAACAACGTACTCCTTTAATTTCCATCTATCAAATCCACTCACAAGGCCCGGGGTTATAGTAGAGAACCCTCACTCAAGGTGCCACTGAACTTGAACTATGCGGTTGGGAAGCAAGCTTCTTATTTCTTTACTGCCCACAAGGGGCTACACACAAAGGGGACAAACAAGGACAGACAAACAGATTAAGTCGATTATATCGACTCCAGTGCGTAACTGGTACTTAATTTATCGACCCCGAAAGGAAGAAAGGCAAAGTCGACCTCGGCGGAATTTGAACTCAGAACGAACGGCAGACGAAATACCGCCAAGCATTTCGCCCGGCGTGCTAACGTTTCTGCCAGCTTCTTGCCACACCGCCACGCCCGCATCTTTCATGCGTGTCATATTTGCATCGCTGTTAATTCTTGGCGCAAAACAAAAACAACAACAACAGCAATAATAAACACTTGGGTATATCCAACCTCTGTAACGTAAATAACAATTTGCTGTGATAAAGCAGCATTATCAAAGACATACATTTCTTAATTCTTGTTTGTCAATTTGATATGAGTAAGGTTTACAGATTAATATTACTGACTTTAATTTCTTTATTCCGAGATTCCATGAATGTTGATCTTCATCAGATTCCCTCGATCACTTTAAGACATCCATATGCATTCCGGTTTTTTCACTATAATTATTGCAAATTAATCAAATTCGATGTTAAAGATAAATTTAAAATTGAACAAATAACGTATGTATTTTTAATAATGACTTCTCATTCACATGAAAATGTCATTTATATCATAACTGCATCCATAATTGGTTTAGTATTTATTTATTTCTGTTCTTTTCGAAACAAAAAAAGTGAAAACATTTTGAATAAGCTGTGTTTCCTAGAAAGACTTACGATTAATGCTACTACGACTTCGTTTTACGATGCAATGAGCTTAACATAAAATGTATTCCTTTAGAAATGTTTTTTTTTTTTGCTTTTTTTTTTTTGCTTTTGTTTTTTTCACGTCGTTGAAATACTACGAATCTTTATAATGAAGAATTTTAGTATCAAATAATATATTTAGCAAAAAAAAAAAAATATAACGAGAAAGAAAGAAAAGGAAAGAAAAAAGTGAAAATTCCTTATAAAAAGTTAGAAACAAAAAATAACGTACAATAGACTAACCAATAGACTGAAAGTGAAAGCCAAACTTGAAGAATACATCATTCACCAAAGGCAATAAATGTTAAATAGTGCAGGCCTCAAAGCTGAACTTTGCATCACACCACATGTGACGTTCAATGATTCAGAGAAAATATTTCTCTTTACCAACGACTCACTATGATCTTTGGAAAAAAATAAGATAATGAAATCATTTCAATACAGAACCACAGGCAATAGTGTCACTATAAAGAATATCGAATAAAATATTATAATTGACTGAGATCAATAAATTAAAGAACAATGTAGCTTTGTTATTAATAACAAATGAATGATAGTGTGTGGAGGATTAAGTAGAAATGCCGAGAACAAAATGCCAAGCAGTAGTTATTTAGGTCTTTCTTTGAGTTTGTTAGTTCAATTCCCTCCAGGAGTGAATTTCATTTCTATTCTTCCGTGATCGGTAACAAATACTACTAATCGAATGTTGAATGTATTAGATCGACTCTGCCTTCCAAGTAAATGTGTTTGATTAATGGTCCATGTTGTATGGTCGTCGTCTGTATAAATATTGGTTGTGTATCTGCACATGTATGTGCAGACCTAGGCAAAGTATTTTTGTGGAAGGTTAACAGTTGAACGTGCATGATACTATTTGCGTCCGTATTCATTGATATTTATTTCAGTGTAAGTCCACCGGATTTGAGCCATTACAAGTTGACCTCTCGTATCGTTGTTGTTAGAACACAAACAACTGGAACAGATACAACGAAGTATTTCGTTTTCGTTCTGTAAAAACCCTTGATTAGTACTTGTTCATGAAACCCGAAAGAATGATAGCAAAGTCGATCTCGGCAGGACTAAAACGTAGAGAACAGAGAATCGAAGCAATTACCTCAAGGCATTCTTTCCAAAATTTAACGGGTCACTGAGTAGTGATAACCATGTCTATCCCAAGCTTGACGAATAATAATAATAATAATAATAATAATAATAATAATAATAATAAGAAGAAGAAGAAGAAGAAGAAGAAGAAGAAGAAGAAGAAGAAGAAGAAGAAGAAGAAGAAGAAGAAGAAGAAGAACAACAACAACAACAACAACAACAACAACAACATCAAGAGAGGAGGGATATGCAAATTTTTTCCCGTATTTGGGATAGGAATGTTCATAACAACGTCCATTCGCTCTACATCCGGTGACAAAAGAACTGACCATTTTAAATAAGAGGATAATGACCGCCATTTTACCAAACTTACCTCTATTAAAAACCAATTGTTAATATGGTCTTTACTCATATGTATATTTTTGGCTGTTAAGGGTGTGAAATAGGTTGCGTGTATAGACAACAACCACACTAAAGTTAGAATGTATCGTTATATTTACGAACGTTGCTCATAAAATTAATGGATCAATGTACATTGAGCATAACGAGAATGAATATTCTGAATATAACTTGTTGGATTGTGTAATAAAGGCAACGCAAGGAAATTAATCTTTGTGTATAATTAATGTGTTTATGCACGAATGTGCATTAGTGAACACCACAAGTAAAGGTTAAGGCTTTATGTTGACTAATACATGAGCATGTCACTTAAGATTGAAAGAGGGAGAGAAAGATGAATTCGTTCAGACATGTGACATAGATTCCCCTAGACTGTTGAGTGTCTCTGTTAGTAATGGTAAATTTCGGGCCAGGGAGTAGACCGATTATATCGACTCCAGTACTCAACTGGTATTTATTTTATTAGCCGTGAAAGGATGAAAGGGAAGTCGACATCGGTGGAATTTTAACTCAGAACGTAGAGACGGACGAAATGCCGCTAAGCATTTTGCCTGGGGTGCTAACGCTTCTACCAGTTCACCGCCTTTTATTCGTCACGAACACAGACCGATTATATCGACCCTAGTGCTTTACTGGTACTTCATTTATCGACCCCAAAAGCATGAAACGCAGAACATTTTGAACTCAGAATATATATATGGTTATATTTCGGGATGGTCTTCTTTTTTTTCTTCCAAATAAATAGGCATTATATATTCGTTCGTCACTCGTTTTTTAGTGTTTTTCTTTTAATTCATGTCCATTTTCCGGAAATCTTTAGTCACACGTCTGTGACCTCTCAGCGACACTTTCCTTTCTCGAGTATGCTCCTGTTCCGCTTACTCCATTCTGTTCTTCCATTATTTGTAATGGATCAATGAATATAACTAACACAGATGAAGATTGCAACGTGCACTTTCAATTGTATGTGTGTAAGCACACTCACACACATACACACACACACATACACACACATACACATGAACACATACCTATACAGACGCAAACGCATGCGCATATGAGGCTGCACGTCAAAGAACAGGGTGGAATAAGCGAAGCAGGAGCATATACAAGCACAGAAAATATCGCTGACGAGGTCACAGATGTGTGACGAAAGACTTCCGGACAATGGACATAAGTTAAAATAAGAACAGTTATAAATGAGTGAAGAACAAATATATAGCGCATGTGCTTATTTGGTAAAAAAATGGAAAATAAATAATTAAATAAATAAAATGATCATCTCGAATGATAACAATATCTATTTCAACACATGGATTCACATTAGGAATCTTGCAACACGTTCATAAAAGTATATATATATATATATATAT
>NC_068985.1:116731124-116732371 GCF_001194135.2 Octopus bimaculoides
ATGTGTGTGTGTGTGTGTGTGTGTGTGTGTGTGTGTGTGTGTGTGTGTGTATGTATTACGTATGTATGTATTCGTGTGTCGAGTGTACATATATATATGTTTACAGGAAATGTGGGTTCATGTCCCATGCGTACAGTTAGACATTTACTATGGAAAAGGAAATTTCAACCTAACATTTACATGCTATTTCCTTCATAGTTATAGGTAAAATGCTTCGAGAATTAAGAATTATTTCACGTCCTCTCGAAAGTTTATAAAATTTTTATGATGTCAGCAATATATATATATATATTTATATCAATATGTGTGTGTGTGTGTGTGTGTGTGTGTAGCATATTCCTTGACACATCTCAAAGATAAACTATCAATCTAAGGTGAGTGGTTCTATGGATTTGAATGGATTCTAGGGATTTGAAGCGAAATAGGCGAAATGGCTACGAAGAACAACATAAGATGTTTTGCATTATCCTGTTCATTGGAAATGGCATAAATCACTCGTGACCACACAGGGGTAGTCTATAATAAAGCGTATTACTTAGCATCATCACACATACACATCAGTAACAGCACCAAGACATAAGTTGAATCGTCAAAACAACATCTGTCACTAGCGGCAGTTACTGCAGTGTGTAACCAGTAATATTGCTGTGATTTAAGTGTTGGGGAAGCAAACTTTCCGTGATTAGTGTTCTATCTACTAACATCTCAGTTTCAAACCTCTCTTTTTATCAGTATTTTCTTAACGCCTGAAATAACCATGGTTATCACTAATCACTGACCTGTCCAAGTGATTGAGAATGATTAATAACGACGATTTATAACGACAAATAAATAGATAATGGTGAGAGGCTGCAGTAAATTTAATCGATTCCTTGTAGTTGATTGACTATTACTTACATTATAGAACCCGCCAAGGATACAAAATGTAACGTTGGCACCGATGTGAGCTGAAGTGGTAATACATAACATTGTAACTGCTTATCTCAAGGCCTTTTGTACGACGTTCCCTAAATTTGACTTGCAATTCATTAATAATAATAATAATAATAATAATAATAATAATAATAATAATAATAATAATAATAATAATAATATTAATAATAATAATAATAATAATAATAATATTAATAATAATAATAATAATAATAATAATAATTATAATAATAATAATTATAATAATAATAATAATAATAATAATAATAGTAATAATAATAACAATAATGCAGTACCAGGCAGTGGCTCTCATG
>NC_068985.1:116733281-116736619 GCF_001194135.2 Octopus bimaculoides
AAACCGGTTAAATCTTTAAATATATTAATAAAAAATATTTTAACTATTCCCAGTGCAGTTTCAACTTCTATTTTCTCCATATACATGTGTGTGCGTAGTAGTAGTAGTAGTAGTAGTAGTAGTAGTAGTAGTAGTAGTAGTAGTAGTAGTAGAAGCAGCAGCAGCAGCAGCAGTAGTAATAGTAGTAGTGGTAGTAGTAGTAGTAGTAGCAGCAGCAGCAGCAGTAGTAGTAGTAGTAGTAGTAGTAGTAGTAGTAACAGCAGCAGCAGCAGCAGCAGCAGTAGTAGTAGTAGTAGTAGTAGTAGTAGTAGTAGTAGTAGTAGTAGTAGTAGTAGTAAGAGAGCTGCTGTCTCGAAAATTTGTTTAGAAGAGGAGAGGTTGGACACTCTGCCACTGGTACCACCACTGAGTTGAATACCACTCAACCTGAAGAAACACCTGGACACTTAGAAATACCCTACAATCTAGGTGCATTATAAGAGAGTAAGAAACTGCACTGAAAGTAGGCATATAAATACAGACGAGATCTTAACCTTTCTAATTATGATGATAAGGAGTACACACCACATACAAAGGCAGCACACAGTTGTAAAACTAAAACCAAACAAGAAAGCTTGAAGAAAATATCAAGATTGTGGCAAGAAAACCCATTGCGTGGGCAATACCACAAACGAGCTGGGGAGGCTGATCAGTTGCTGCAGAGTGTTGGTTTGAAAACCGAAACAGAAGGAGTTATCCAAGTGGCCCCAAACAGGGTTGCGTCACTCAGAACTGTCAAGCTAATGTCACACACAATTAGTTAGGCACAAAGTGTAGAGTCTGAAATGTCCAACTTTAGATTACTGATAACATTGTTGCCAGTTGCTCAGTCCTTGCGCCTACAGAATATGAAAAAGAAGCATGATCGAATTGGCCAATACTTGCACTGGAACATATGATGTCACTATAATACACATCACCCTAAGAACTAGTATGACATCACCCAGAGCAAGTAACAAAGGAATAGATCGTCATCGTCATTTGGGATTATGAGATAAATACAGACAAGCAAATAAATCATAACAGACCAGACAACGTCATCAAGTACCTATGACAAAATCATGCCTGTTTATTAATATGACTGAATATTGATAGTAACGTCTCAACAAAGAAATTTGAAAAGCTGTCGAAATATAAGGTCATTGAGATTAAGATATCTAGATAGAGGCAATTAAAAACTAGATCAATCCTTGTTGCTGTATGTGCCCTAGGAATGGTCAAGAAAATGTACAGACAAAATCTTTAACCAGATTCCTGGGAAGCCAACAATCTATGAGACTCAAACTGTGTTGATATCCACCTCCCACATTCTCAGGACGTTTCTCTCCTTCTAATATATACGTACCTAAAGGCGTCGACCTGGCAGAATCGTTTCCGCACCGGAAAGAACTGCTTAACCCCATTTCGTCCGTCTCTGAGTTCAAATTCTGCAAAGGTCGACTTTGCCTTTCATCCTATCCGGATCGATAAAATATACACCGGTTGAACACTGGGGTCGATGTAATCGAACTATCCGCTCCCCCGAAATTGCTGACCCTGTGTCAAAATTTGAAATCAATATATATATGTGCTTTAGTCTCACACATTGAGCCTCATGCCTTGACATTTAGGCGAGAGTCTAACAATGACTGCATTATGCAGTCAGTAGTTTCTCTTTATCAAACGGTATGGTGTGACTTGAAGGACATTTTATTACTAATTGTTTGCAGTTGGCGTCACCATTTAGAATTGCCATGGACAACCTTACCTTTATGTGACTAACTGAATAATACACCTGAGTAAATATTACATTGAACTTCTTTGATTTGCGACCCCTGTTTCATGCGGCCCACATCTAGAACAAGTTGCGCATGTCTGATGTTGAAATTCTTCGAACAAAATGAGCTACGGTGAATGTTTCGGCTATATAAATGATTTCGAATCAACCCTAAACCAGTATCGCTTTCGTCCTCCTGGGTTTGATAAAAGAAACTACCTGTTAGTAATTGTGACTGATAGTGTAGCCGCTACAGGTTCCCAACATTTCTGGTCTTGTGCCTATGGTATTAAAAAAAAAAAATCAATATTTTGTAGGTCTCTTTTCATTCTACGTCTTTTGATAGTCGGGTGTGTTAGTAATCTGTTGGAATAACGGTACTGCGCATAATACGAACAGAGAATTATTCGGTTGTATTATTGTTTTATAGAGTAAAATATAAAAAAAAAAACACTATTTCAAAGAGGCCGATGAAAAAGTCGAAACTGTCATAAAAATAATATAAAAATATAGAATAAAATATATATAAAGAACATAACAAACGGTATTAGTTAAAAAAATTAACAAAAGACTTTTTAAAAAACAGCAACGATGGAAAACATTAATACAAGAACAGCTCACATTTGACCATTCTTTGCTAAATCACCTACTTGTTGCCTGGTTACCAAACTAATTAAACAAAGTTACATATATGTAAATGTATATGTACGTGTGTGTTTCAACGTGTGAGTATTCGGTATCGCGGTATGCTATCTATGCATAAGTATATATATATATATATATATATGTGTGTGTGTGTGTGTGTGTGTGTGTGTGTGTGTGTGTGTGTACACGCATATTTACGCACACACACTCACACACATATCTATATATATACATATGATTGTATCCGTACGCATATCACTCATGATATAGACGCAAATGCATACATACGTAGGCATACACTGATACACATACACCTTGGCTAAGTATCTAGAAGTCAATCAGTTTTTCAAATATAAAACATCTACAAATATTGGTGTATATATTGAACATTTCCTACTGTCTATCTCTCTCCCCTTCTCTCCCACTCTTCATACGTGCGTGCGTGTATATGTATATATGTATAATATATATATATATGTATATGTATATATATACACACACAAATATACATATGTATAGAGAGAGTGTGAGAGATGCAAAGAGAGAGAGCGAGATTTTAGTGTGTGTGCTTGTGCATATACACACATATACACGCAAGGACCGTGGATATATTAAGGTGCTCATGTATGATGTGTTTGTATATATAGCTACTTTTGATTGTATATCTGTGCGTGGCATGTGTGTATTTCAGCCTTTGTGATCTGATGTGCACGTGTATAACTAGAAATGTATGTACATGTATGATTAGAAGTATATCCTTTCGTGTGTATATGAAACTCTCTGTACGTTTAGTGTATGTTGCTCTTTCATTTTCGAGTACATATATACATATAAGTATGTGTGCGTTTGTATGTGTTCGTGAGTTCGTGTTAGTGTATATGTGTATATATATATATAA
>NC_068985.1:116737459-116738162 GCF_001194135.2 Octopus bimaculoides
TATATATATATTCTATACATATATATTTTTATACATATATATATATATATATATATATATATGTATGTATGTATGTATGTATATATTTATGTGTAAGTGTGTGCTTGTGTGTTCTTGTGCGTGTATAATTGTATAATTGTGTGTATGTATAAATATGTGTGTGTGTTTATATGAATATTGTGTAAAATGCTTTGTATTATTTCCCATACAACAGAAGAGGATTTGGTACCTCACAAAATGATAAAATTCTTTTGTTCCAATTTTGACTGAACCAAGTTTTTGTGATCTATTGTGTTCCAATGCGTATGCACACGCGCCATCGCTCGCACGTGTGTTCGTCGCGTGTGTTTCTGTACATTGAAGGGTATATTTGTATGTTGAGTATATATCTGAGAATGTGATTAGTGCACAAAAAGGACCTGAAGTTATTTACGCACCAGTTCTTCTTACCACTTCCATGAATCTCTGAATATATCTATCTATCTCTCTATCTATCAATCTATCTACCGATCTACCGATCTATCTATCTATCTATCTATCTATCTATCTATCTATCTATCTATCTATCTATTTATCTATCGATCTATCTACCTATATCTGTCTCTATCCACCAATATCAATCTATCTCTCTATCTATCTATCTAAATACATACATAGATACAAATACACACACATATACACACACACACACACATATATATAT
>NC_068985.1:116738194-116740296 GCF_001194135.2 Octopus bimaculoides
GGATATAATCGACTCCATTCCTTAATTAAGGATATATATATATGGCCATTAACCTAGCTATCGTTGACTTCCTTCGCGTTTCACTAGATTTAACATCTGGCTGACATAGAGGTTGTATAAAAACCAATGAAAATGTCTCTTTTATTAACAAAAGATTATGATACCTTCCATAATTTTTAAGAACCTCATGAGCACTATTATATCAGAATGATCTCTAGTCTTCCCTCGATAAGAAAATATACGATAAGGCATTCCAACCAACATTAACGTTTTACTATTCATCAGATTCACAGTCGAATTTAGCTGCTACACACATCATACATTCAGCCTCTTTCACCTGCTACAAAGAGGAAATGAAAGATGGTAGCGATTCATCATAGGCGCCGTACAATTTTTTTCTCCGGTCTAAAATTTAACGCTCACCTCCTAACAACCGATATCAAAATAATATTTTACATACACAGTCTAAATATAAACTACAGTTGCTACATGAGCATAAAGAATCTAATATTACCGACATCCTGCAACAAAACCGAAGCAGCTTGATTATCAAACAAGCCAGGTCTTTGCTTGCTAGATTAAATCTGCAAGGTCGAATTTATATTTTATGAGGTGAATATCACCTTTGTCGATTTCAGTGTAAAAAATCATACAAGTATGAGATAAGCATAATAGAAGTTCAAGAAAGTATTATAAAAATACATTCTATTTCAGATATATGGATGGAAAACAACAAATTTGGCTGATAAAATTAAAAAAGCTTTAAAATGAAACAGTTTTTTTAAAAACGGTACCAATTGTAAAATTGTACAAATTTTTCAAACAGAAGAAAATAGGAAGCAAAATGTGTGATATTGGCCCTGCAGAGTATAGGAAAATGCTGAAATATTTTAGTAAGGGCAACCGATATTTAATATCAGATACGAATTGTTAGAAAAATGAAGACATTTGGAAAATAACTGTAGCGCAAATGGAAATCCCCATCCATATTTGGCAAGGTTATTCAATATAATTGCAAAGTTATTTGTTATTATTTATCATCAGATGTGTTTCATCGTGTTTCTTCACTAAATTTAGAATTTATGTGCATCATTGTTTCTTTACACTAATCACCTCTCTATCGTCTGCTTCTACTCTGCTTTCCCACACATTAGTTATAAATACTTCTTTATCCTAATCTCCCAAATAACTAAATGGAGAAAGAATTACAGTTAAGGAGCAATAATCGAAACCATGTATGAAAATGTTATTCAATTCCTCCTTATAGGGATGTGTGTTAAAATAGTTTCCAAAAATACAATCAATAAGTGTAGGTAAAATGAGGCTGAATTAACGTTGATCATAAAAACTGATGTAATCGAATTCGTATGCTTCGTACACATGCAATATACATGGAAACACACACACAGAGACACAAACACACACACACACATAGATACATAGACACAGACACGCAGATATCTCTATATATCTATGTACCTATCTATTTATTATATGTATATATATATATATATATATATATGTATATGTATATACATATATATATATATTCACAGCTAAATGAATGTCATTTAGAGTTGGTTCTATAACTGGAAGGTGTTCCATTTTTGCTATCATTCTCATGTCAACGGATGATGGTCTATTCAAAAATGCAGAAAAATGTTCCATCCAACGCTCATGAATAGAAGCGGTTTCAGTCAGAAGAAAACGTCCATTTGCAGTTTTCAGTAGAGCTATTGAAGAAGGTTTTGGGCTATATACCTCCTTAACATAAAAGTGAAAACCCATTTGCATCATTTTCTATCAGCTGCTTCTTGTGCCCCTTTTGCTCTAGCATTCCACAATTCCTGTTCAATTTTCCTTAGAGCAAGCAGTCTGCACTTTACTTTTCAGCTTTATGTAATCTTCGTTTGAGTTGGGGTTCAAGGACTGAGAAAGAAGTGTATTGGCTAAGTTTTGTTTTTCTCAAAGTAGATCAAAGAAGAGAATGAATACTCGGATACAAGATAAAGCCGATGACCACCATGATTTATATATGTGTGGGTACGTACGTGTGTGTGTGTGTGTGTGTGTGTGTGTGTGTGTGTGTGTGTGTGTGTGTG
>NC_068985.1:116740343-116741643 GCF_001194135.2 Octopus bimaculoides
GCGTGCGTGGGTACTTGCGTGTGTGTGTGTGTGTGTGTGTGTGTGTACACTTAAGGTAGATCTCAGGGAGAGATCTACGTACACTTAACGTAGATCTGCGTACACTTAATGTAAATCTCAGGAAGAGTTAGCGTGATACAGGATGTGACAAACCTAGTCATTTAATTCCTGAAATGTTCTCGCACAAAGTTCCTGAAATGTCTCACTCAAAGACACCACGTAGTTACATGGATCGCAGAAACGTAAAAAGAAATGCTTAGATAAGAGAAAAATTATACTACACAATCAGATTTCCTCAGGTTCCCTATATCCGGTACCTGAGTAAAAGTGTGCAGATGAAATTCTTGGAGAAACCACTGCTTGAATAAGGTACGATCAAACATATATTATATATTATAACACCCTTTTTCTTTCAAAATAATGTCTCAAAAAAAAAAAAGAAAGAAAATCACTCTGATTTCTATATGCAAAATCGACTCCTAGAAACTTGAATACACCAAAAACTTTCATTATCAAAATATATTCTATTTCGCTGCTGAAATTTTGGTGTGTCTGTTTTGCGTACACGTCTACTAAGCTCGTATTTCTTTCATGTCGTCAAGTACGGTTCGTATTTTTACACCCAGGAGGCAAAGCAATGCTTTCTGTTACATATAAGCCTTTCATTACACCCTCAATATAGAAAATTACATTATGCTAAAAGCGCATAATGCTGACTCGATGTTTCCTTAATGTACGTATCTTCCACAGAGCAATACCAGACTGCTACTTTGTTGTGTAGAACCGATCTGAAAACAGAAAGGATTGCAGGAGGCGAAATTAGTATAAACGAATAACAAATTATGACTTTTAACGGAATGTGTTCACCATTCCTTTTATTATAATTGTTGCTGAAATGACAACTAATGTCTTCTCTGGCTAGAAAGGTTGTTAATAACGATAAACATTGCAAGATTCTGGAAACAGCAATACTCAGGATCTGCAAACATCATTTGGACATTTTTGTATAATACTTCATAATTATCTTTGAACATTTTATATGCATATTTCCTAAAATACTCTTGATTTGTTTTGATGTAAAGAACGTTAATATTGTTTTTCCAAGCATTATCGGTAAGAAGTGCAATAACAATAATAATGATATCTATTATTTTTTCATTACTACTACTACTACTACTACTACTACTACTACTACTACTACTACTACTACTACTACTACTGCTGCTGCTGCTGCTGCTGCTGCTGCTGCTACTACTACTACTACTACTACTACTACTACTACTACTAGTCCTTGAATAAG
>NC_068985.1:116744350-116744858 GCF_001194135.2 Octopus bimaculoides
TATTATTATTATTATTATTATTATTATCATTATTATTATTATTATTATTATTATTATTATTATTATTATTATTATTATTATTATTATTATTATTATTATTAATGCGGTGAGCTCTAAAAATCGTAAGCACACCGGGTAAAATACTTAGCGGCATTTCGTCTGTCTTTACGTTCTGAGTTCAAATTCTGCCGAGGTCGACTTTGTTTTCACGCTTTCGGGGTCGATAACTTAAGTACTAGTGAAACACTGGGGTCGATGATGTAATCGACTAGTCCCTTCCCATAAAATTTCAGGCTTCATGCCTTTAGTAGAAAGGATTATTGTTATTATTATAATTATTGATATTATTATTTTAAATAATGTATGTATTAAATGTTACTTTATGTTCACTCTCTGACGAATATATCCCATTCGTCAAAAGTATCATTTGAAATATTTGTTTTCGATTTTCTTCTATCTTACATTATATTTATATCAATTCTATACAGTTGCAAATTCAGAGCCGTAC
>NC_068985.1:116745573-116746404 GCF_001194135.2 Octopus bimaculoides
TATATATATATATATATATATATATATATATGGTGTGATATGCTTTATATATTTATTTGCATTAGTAACAAAAGACAGGCATTATCTGAATATGAATTTGGATAGAAGTATGCAAATATAACAGAATTATACACACATTTGTTAAAATAATGATGCACACAGTAAACGTTATTGCAATTAGCATATTCATATATTTTCTACATATAATAGTTACATCATTACCAACACATTTCATATTACATAGGTTTACATTACACATATATACCCATATTCATGCGTGTCTGATATATATATATATATATATATATATATATATATAAGGGTGTACGTATATGTGCATGGATATATGTGTATGCACATATATTTATACGTGCATATATGTCTTTATCTGTCTAACTATCTATCTCTATAAATGTAAGCATTGTTATAGCTGTCGAGTGACTGTTGTTCGGACGTATACATTATATAAACATATAACACGTAAATATATGGCTATAGTATCATGTATCCGTAAGTAACTGTCAGAAGCGAACACGTACACTAACCAATATCCCTGAAATCAAGATTTTACACTTCAAATACAACGATACATTTAAAATCATAAATAATGGTGCACCTAATAAATATATATTCTCTTTTTTTTATTTCTATAGAGATATATATGCATAATTATACAAATACCTTCATAAAACGTCCATGCTGAGATGCAAAATATATGTATACACTAGCTGACAAACATACATTTCTATACTTCTGTACTTATAGACCTAAAATTGTTTCTATGTATGTACGATTATATATATATATATATATATATATATATATATATAT
>NC_068985.1:116748991-116750051 GCF_001194135.2 Octopus bimaculoides
TATATATATATATATATATATATATATATCTACGACAGGATTCTTTCAGTTTCTCTCTACCATACACTAACATGCCTCTGGTCGGCTCGAGATTATAGTAGAATACACATGCCCAAATTGTTACAGAGGTGGATTGAAACCGGAAACGTGCGTTTGGGAAGGAAATTTCTTACCAGACGGTCACGCCTGCATTTATAATATAATTTCCCAACAATTGCCTTATGAGATAGAATCTTTGTAACAAAATTATGTTGTTCAATACCCAGCAGGCGATTAGTGGACACTATAATCCATAGCGGTATAATAGAGGCATTAATTATGCAAGATTTGGCGATCAATGTCAGTGCATGTGTTTAAGTGTGTGTGCGTGTAAATATATATACAGTAGCAAGGTACTTGGCGCCGACTAGGAAACAAGTAATTTTGTTGATGTTGATGGGCCATGAGCAATTATCTTTTATTTTTGTTAAAGATATTTTACTGCGGTCATGCTGAGGCACTGCCCAGGAAATCTTTTATCGAACCAATTAGCACTAGTGCCTATTTCTTTAAGTTTGGTACTAACTCAATCGATCGCGCTTGAAGGCAACATGAACAAGCCATTACCGAATGACAAGGGCTATGAAGAAGACAAACACAAAAATATACAGACATATATATATTCTTTTATTCTTGTACTTGTTTCAATGATTTGACTGCCCATGCTGTAGCACTGCCTTTAGTCGAGCAAATCGACCCCAGGACTTATTCCTTGTAAGCCTAGAACTTATTGTATTGGTCTCTTTTGCAGAACTGCTATGTTACGGGGACGTAAACAGACAAGCATCGGCTGTCAAGTGATGTGTGGGGGGGAGCAAACACACGCACACACATACATATATATGCAACGAGCTTCTTTCAGTGTCCGTCTACCGAATCCCTGCACAATGCTTTGTCGAACCGAGGCTATAGTAGAAGACACTTGCCCAAGGTGCCAAGCAGTGGGACTGAACCCGAAACCATGTGATTGGTAAGGAAGCTACTTACCACACAGCCAGTCCTATGTATGTATGCATATATA
>NC_068985.1:116750061-116754497 GCF_001194135.2 Octopus bimaculoides
CATATATATATATATATACATATGTGTATGTATATATGTATATATATATATAAATATATATATATATACACACACACACACATATATATATATATATATATATATATATAGACAGACATACAGACAGACAGACAGGCAGATAGATAGCTAGATAGATTGATAGGATGGACTTCCACAATTTCCGTCCACCAAATTCACCCACAAGGCTCTAATCGACCAGAGCCTACAGACGAAGTCTCTTGTTCAAGACGCCTCCCAGTGGTATTGAACTCGAAGGCATATGATTGTAAAGTGAGCTTCCTAACGGAATCTGTATTGCTAACTCTTGCATTACTTGAAGCACAACGTTTGTTTTCTTTGTAACAGAGATAACACAGTTCAAAATGTCGCATTTCTTGCAGAACAATGGCAAGTAATTCTCAGCAAATGGCTTAGTGATAAACAAAGTTCTTAGTTTTACCACTTTTTTCAGTGATAGAAAGGTCGTTTTTGCTTCTAACATAACAAAGTTATCTACAACTTTTAATCCAAAAATTTCTTGATTGACATTGCAAAGCTTACACATATTGGAATTTATCGTCTCTCGAATACAAATGGCAAATCAGTTTGACTAATAGTGATTCTAA
This sequence comes from Octopus bimaculoides, assembly GCF_001194135.2. Lineage (NCBI taxonomy): Eukaryota > Metazoa > Mollusca > Cephalopoda > Octopoda > Octopodidae > Octopus > Octopus bimaculoides. The sequence continues at coordinate 116,750,688 of NC_068985.1, forward strand.
GAATATATATATGTCTCTTGTTCTACTTCCAAATGGAATTGTAATCTCAATAACGCGTGGTGAGTGATTTGTAACTGCTAGTCTTATCACATTGTACAGATACGTTGGATCGAAATTACGAAGTAGCCAGAAGTATGTTCCTGTTATAAAATACAAACAGTTTAACTGATCTCGAGTGTGTTTTAATGAATCTAGAGCTTGTATTGAAACACTTGGTTCTTTTTTTTATAAGATTGAGTCCCAAACAAAACCTGGGGCCACTATAGCGTAAAGAACTATACACTAGAAAACAAAATGGGCCTACAAATTCAAAACATGACCATATTCCAGTGGAAAACAAGACGATGGTAATGAATTCAAGAGAGCGTTTGTTCGAAGAAAGAAGCTATTATAATAACAGGCCTTATGTACTAAAAGAAAACTCAACAGAGAAAAGACACGATTAGGCAGAGTAGCGGGTGACATGTTTAACGCTGTTGGAGTTGGGTACTAGAGTAGAAAGTTCAACAGAGCAATTCTTGATTAGGATCAGGAACTGTAGCAGTGGTCCTTATCAGTTAACTGGTGCTGAAGCTGTATGTTAATGACTGGTACCAAATACCTTTGAATATGGTATTACTCTTTTATAAAAGAACCTGAGTTTCTGATTATTTCCAGAGAATGATTGGTAGGACCAATATTTTTCAGTTACCCTACAGAATCAACTGTTATATTTACTTACTCAAATTCAGTTCTTCCTTTCTTATTTAACCTTTTCCGTTGCTTTTAGTTGTAAATTGTTTGCGAATGTTCTACATAGATGTAGAATGGCCACATATCTATGTATAACAGGATTTTTTTTTGTTTGCATATCAGCAATGATAAGATGACTTTGCGCTGCCAGTCGACAAGATATCGTTGAATGTCTGTTGAGATAACGAGCAATGCATATCATGAGTCCACAATTACAAACCAATGGGACCTTGCAGTCTTTTACGGATACCTTGCAGTATACTTTTCAGAGACTTGTGTGACATAGTATCTTCGCCACAAACAAACCTTCTGTATAACCTCATCTCGATTATTTTTATTGATGCTGGATGTAACATCTTCAATTTTCAAGTTAAAAAGCAGCATGAATGTAGCATGGGCTGACTTGGATCCTTTCAGAATAGTCACTGTAATCCTCCAGGAAGCATCAGCAAGTGTAATTTCTTGGTTTTGAGCAACTTTTGCCAACGAGTCCATGAAAATATTTTCCCAATTCCCCCAGTGGCATCACGGTAGAATAATCTGTCTTTCCCAAACAGAACACAATCTATGATTGTTAAGTACGTAATCGTTGAATTGATAAAATATTTCTTATGATGTTTGTTAAGGAAGTAACTGTGGCTCATTCATTTAAATTTAAACTTCTTTAGATTTGAAAATTATCGTTCATCAAGAAATCAAATAGAAGATCTGAGACAATGTATAGAAGAAGAAAGTAAGAAATATGGCACGGAAATGGACCAAAAGGAAGTTGTCCTTGAAATAGTTTGATAGTTTACAATTATAAGGCGGTGTACTAACTGGCAGTTCATTGGTTACGAGGACGAAGATTCCCCTTGATCCGATTAACAGAACAGTCTGCACATGAAATTAATGTGAAAGTAGCCCATCGTTCCAAGTCACGCGTGCGTTTAACGTAGTTCTAAAAAAGATTCAGCGTGAATTATTATATGACTAGGCTGACTATTTGAATTACAGGTACAACACATTTTTGCCAGTTAAGAGGATGGGTGCTAAGTGAAAAAGAATATTTTGCTCAAGGACACAACGCATCGCCCCGATTCGAACTCGTTACGATCGTGAGCCGAATATCCTAACCACTAAACCACGCTCATTCATGATAAGGTGTACAACTGCTAGACATACATGACTTCTTCCAAAAAATGTCTCACCTAATCATCGGGAGTTGGGCTGAGGTGACAGGCGTCTTTAGACATATAGCTCAAATTTCGTCGGTGTCTACGCTGACATTTCCAGAAATTAGTAGATATGGACATAAACTACCGGAGAGTGTTGGAAATTGAGAAAGCAATATAGAAGTCTGAGAGAAATAGTCAGTAACTGGATGGAAACTTACAGAGAATGATGCAAATTGCCGCTGATTGCCAGCTAGACCTGACCGTGAATTAATAAACATTGATGGAGACTGCCGGATATTGGTATTGATCGTCAAAAATTGATGGCAATTGCAGGAAATTGACAGAATTTGTCGTAAATTGGTAGAAAATTACCAAATAATTTGCAGAACCAAAACTGCTAGGATTTAACATGCATTACTATTTCAACTTAGAGATTCCCTCTTTAGCTATTTCCGTTAGGTAAGTTGCATATTACGCTACCTTTTTTACGCAGCTTTTACAGAATATATAAGTGCCTCACAATACCTGGCATGTAAACGGACCGCTCAGCGTTGTGGGCAAATATCCGAACAGAATGGTTTGTTTTAGGTACGTCCCGGGCCATTCATTAATATGTTTGCCACTGTCATCGATATTTTCGCTAACATCTGGGACGTTGTGATTTACTGAATGAGAGCTACGACGATGGCCGAGAAAAGTAACCAGTGCAAATATGCACCGGTGCCAGGCCTATGTATCTTTAAACTGGGGGTCACTGATCTATCTGGGGTCACTGATCTATCTGGGGTCACTGATCTATCTGGGGTCACTGATCTATCTGGGGTCACTGATCTATCTGGTATTAGGGATAAATCTGAGAAGACTTTTGGCTCGCCAGACTTTAAATCGTTGAAGTGGCTGGTGCAGTGGCCTCTTCTCTTTGGCTGTGCACATGAATTGGTTTGACGACCCTCTATGCTCTTCTACATTCAGGTGTGGTAATGTGGAGCATACTTGGATGTGTACGTGATGTAGCACCTGTATGGGCCTACAGATATAATTAGGAATAGTCATATGTGGTTATTGCTAGTTTATTGTTATTAAGTGAATGCGTGTCGCTTATTGGTTTGGGTATTCGGCTCACAATCGTAAGGTGGTGAGTTCAATTCCCGGTGACGTGTTGTGTCCTTGAGTAAGACGCTGTATTTCACGTTGTTGCAGGCCACCCAGCTGGCAAAAAATGAGGTGTTCCTCTATTTCAAAGCGCAGACCTTGTCACACTCTGCGTCATGCTTAAATCTCCTTGAGAACTATATTGAGGGTACACGTGTTTGTGGAGTCCTTAGCTACTTACTCCTTAATTACATGAACTGTTTGCTCTGTTGATCAGGTCAGCTGGAGCCTTAGTCGTCCTAACCGAGAAAGTACCAGTAGTGTTGTTACTTAATTTGGAATACAAAAATGGGTATTCCAAATTTATGTCTTTGCTTTTATTGATGAAGATGATGATCTTTAACCCTATATTAGGTTTGATCGAGTACACTATATGAATAGTACAGATGGCGATATACATTACAATGTGCGTGATTTTCCCTAATATAGTGAAACTTAATCTCAATGAAGTAGTCGGGCTATGTCTTCATGGTTAGGAAACAATAGAGTTTGGCAGTAGAAATCACAAGTAGATTACAATAATGATTACTGAAAGAAGATACTCAATAAAAGAGTACTCCAGAGACGATCAATGCTCGTGTATATTGTCTGAAATTTCCATCTGTTTCCCACTTTTAGAAACCTTTCTTATTTCGTTATTTCCTGTCGTTAGGTTCATGTTTCCGATCCTTTAGCCCAATTTACATCGAAATATCACACACACACACACACACACACACACACACACACACACACACAAATATATACACACATTCATATGCACACACGC
>NC_068985.1:116754565-116757659 GCF_001194135.2 Octopus bimaculoides
ATATATATATATATACATTCATATGTATAAATATGCGTATATATTTGTACATATATTTATGTCTGTGCGTGTGTGTGTAAATATACGTAGCAGACATGCACGCATTTTCCCTGTAGAATGAAAACAATGATAAACAATCTAAATCAATGTTCGACCTTTATTGGCCTCTCATCACAAAGTTCAACATTTCATGACCAATGCCAGAAAAACAAGCAGCCAATCTGTATCTGTTTATACACACAACAAAACCGATCGTTTCAGAGATCTGTAGCAACTAATCTGTATACAATAAATGCTTGGCACATCATATAATATTTTAATATATATTTTAAGGCGGTAGGCTAGCACAATCCTTTCTTTGCCGGGAAAAATTCCATGGTGGTATTTTGTCGGGTTTTTTTTACGTTCTGAATTCAAATTTCGCCGAAGTCGAAGCTGCCTTTACCAATTTGAAGATCGATAAAATAAGTACAAGCTGAACAATAGGTTCGATGTAAATCGAATTACTCCATTTCCCAGAAATTGTTAACCTTGTTCCAAAGTTTGAAACCAATATATATACGAGTAATAAATTGGCAATTTGGAAGAAACGTTAGCACGCCGGGCAAAATGCTTAACGATCTTTCGTCCGTCTTTTCCTCCAAGTTCAAATTCCACCGAAGTCGACTTCGGCTTTCATCCTTTTCGGGACGACGAAAATAAGAACCAGATAAACACTGCAGACGAAGTACTCGATTAATCCGCCCCAACCCAAATTGCTGGACTTGTGCCAAAATTTGGAACCAATATTTTAATAAAGATTATGTCGGCGAACTGGCAGAGATTTCTTCCATCTTTGATTCTAGTTCAAATTCCGACGTGGTCGAATTTGCCTTCATCCTTTCGGTGTCGATAAGATACATATGAGTAGAGCACTGTGGTTAAAATAGTCGACTTACCCTCACTTACCAACAATTACTGACCATGTGCCAAAATACAAAGTGGTATCAAAATGTTCCCGGATTAGTTATCTAGTATATATAAATCACTGTATATGTGTATATAATAACTAATGCATACATTTCCACAATTTTCAACAGATTTTCACCAAACTTTGCACAAACGTTACCTATGTCCCAAGGAAGGTCATGCACTATAATATTTTGCCCAGAGCTCGCACATAAATGAACGTGAATGGACATGGATTTTTGTATGTAGGGTCTTCCATGCTTTTTTAATCTTTTTATCAAAATGAATGGATTTTGTCTATTTATTTCGACTTTCTACCTGTCACGGTGATTGAATTGACTAGGAACATTTTACGCAATGACTACCCCAATACCAAACAATCTTAATCTCCATATTTAAACTACATTAAACCTTGGCAACCTTATCTTTACTTATTCTGAATTACTTGAAAGGTGATGTCCCCTTCCTTCTCTTCTATTTGTTGATACATTTGTTTACCTACCAATGCTTTGTTTCACTTTCAGGATGCATATTTACCCATCCATTATGACATTTCGACTGCTGACCATTGTTTCAAATAATGTTAACATTGTCTTTCTAACCTTTTTTAAACAATCACGTATGATTCGTACCAAAGAATCAACCTTTAAATAAGAGTTTTGCTTCAAATAGCGAAAGCTATACGTATCTTTCAGAAAACCACATACAAATTTAACTTCATGCAGCATTCGTTGTTTGTTTATGCGTAGGCTATGTTGGAGCGCAGAATAAAGGGGTTTTTGCTAGATTATCTCACCAAAAAAATAGCTCCCTTTTCTGCTGAAAAAAATAAACACGCAGAGGGAAAGTTTCAACGTCTTCCTTCAATTTCATTTCATAATTTATGTGGCTGTTTCTGACAAGAAATTTCGCTTTCATGTAAAACAACTATTTTGTAGTCATTACTGTAATCTACTCCCAAAATACTTCAGTTGCTCTATTTTGCATCACTTGCAAACTTATATGTTCTATGATCATTAAAGTGCAATGGCCTCCACAATAACTAGCCTTCAATTTTCCTAGGTTAATCGGAAACATAGATTGCCGTGCGACTCATAAACCTTCTCGGCAGAAGAAAATACTACCAATGCAACTTAAACCGTCAAAAAGACGGGTGCGTTTGCTAGTGTTTAATAGAAAATAACTTATTTACCTAAGTTTTAGCATCATCTCTTTCGAAATAGTCACCTTGCGCAGCAATACACCGGTCCCAGCGTTCCTGCCATTTTTGGAACCCGGTCTGGAGGTCGTTTTCCGTAAGCGAGTCGAGGACATTCTGCAATTCGTTTGGATCTCTTAAACAGCGTTAAAACAGCGACCTTCGAGTTGCATTTTCATTGTGGCAAAGAGATAGAAGTCCGCAGGGTCTAAACTTGGCGAATAGGGTGATTGTGAAAGCAACACCGATTGTGTTTGGTGAGAAATTCACGAGTGAAGGGAATACGGTGAAGGATCCATTTCTTCGCGCTTTAGAGATCCGGTCGCCACAGATCAAGTCCGGGAACGTTTTGATACCACCTTGTGCATATATGTCTGAGTAGATATTCATGTGATGTGCCTATGCATTATTGCATGTACAAGATAAACATATGTGATGAGCCCGAGGTCTGTTAACGTTACAGTGTACACATGGCGTATAAGTTACAGGAATAATCCTCACTGGAACCGAACCTTGTCTTATCGCGGAGTTAACTCCAAAGTTATTGCTGAAATGCATTTATAGTTGAAAGGAATGGAGAAATGTGAAACGAAGTGTTTACTTGCTAAATAACACCAAGCACCGCCCGGTGTGGGATCGAAACACGATCTTAAGATTGTGATACCAACAACCTAAAACTAGAGCACACGTGCAACACTAGAACACACGAGGGTACGCACATTTCAAGACACACCCAGATATGCGTGTGTCTTTGTGTGTGTTGTATGTGTGAGTGTGTGCGTGTCTGTGTATACATAGATAATATATGCATAAATATATTTGAAATGCAAATGTATATAGGTATATATGTAATATATGCTATATTTATGCACACACACACACACACACACACACACACATATATATATATATATATATATATATATATATATATATATATATATATGT
>NC_068985.1:116758003-116760602 GCF_001194135.2 Octopus bimaculoides
ATATATATATATATATACTACAAGAAATATATTCACTGTATAACTACTCCCAGTTATAAGAATCTATTCAATAGACAACGACACTTACCTATAAGACAGAGCGCACTTTGAGCCTCACAAAGAAATCAAAGGTTCTTTTTGTCCAGTAATTTATTGGATTTGTGTGTGTGTATATATATATATATATACACTCACACAAAAAAAAAACGCACATACACACACACACATATACACACATACTATACATTTGGAGAGACCACTCCCTTCAAATGTACCTGATTCCCAGACCTGCCCCGATGCATACCACGAAACTCATTCCTGACTGCGAAATGAAGTGACAAAATTAGAAAATCAATGAATTATCGGTTCATATATGAAAGAATGTATTTTTTGTATACACAGTATAAACACTATACATGTTATATACATTTATACACACGTTTACATAGCCACATGAAGGAATATGCAGATTTTTTTTAAATATGGATACATACACACATATATATATATATATACACCCACACACACACATGTAAGCATTTATTCATGTATGCATGAATATATATATATGTGTGTGTGTATAAATTTGTGATTATGTATACTTATATATATATATATATACACATATATATATATATGATTTATAGTCATATTTCGTCTGCAGGAACATATATATTGATATATAGAATCATTAGGATATATTCTTATACACTTTTATACGGCATGTATAAGCAATCTATATACATATAAAAATACATATGTATGTATTTGTGTGTGTATATATACATATATACGTCTATATATGCGTATATATATAAATATATATGTATATATGTGTGTCTGTGTGTCTGTGTGTATTATTTTGTTAAAGAATACACACAAAAGAGATTGGTGTATAAGTTATTTATTTAATAGCTTCTAGCTGTAAGCTATCATTAGCGTTTGAAGTTAGAATTAAATAAAATGAAACAATTGAAATATATACATACATAAATTTTAGAAGCGGAGAGAAATATTTGTAGGGTGGAGAACGAGGTATGTAGAAAAGTGATGCAAGATATATGTTTATTGTTGAATGCAAGACAGGTGGGTGTAAAGGAGTAGGGAGGTGATACCTATGTGGTGAGGGAGATGGCTGGCTAGATGGTTGGGGTGGGTGTGTAGGGATTGATGGATGGTTCTAACTAATGGAATGTTGTTTGCCTCTTCTAGTGGTTTTTAAATGTTGTTATTAGTTCCCTTATTGAGTATGGTGGAGTCAGAGAGGGGCAGGGTAAAAATGTCTGTAAAAGATCGATGGAAAAATATCTTGCTGTATTTACTTATATTCCTTTGGGTTGCAAGTTCAAATCTCGACCGAAGTTGATTTCTCTTTCATCCTTATAGGATCGATAAAATTGAAGTAACATTTGATTATATTGATTGATTGTTTCTTTCCTTAGCACAATGTGCATATACATATACGTTCGGTGCTTCAATATGTATATACATTTGTGTCTATATTAGGACCTATTATTTCATAATTGGGTAAGATGATTGTCAAGAAATGTGAAGTATCTGACAAGATCCTTTGTAAGCGCAGACATGTGTATGTGGTTCAGAAGCTGACTTTTGCAACCACGCGTTTAGGTTTCGATCATTCTTTAGAGCAACTGGGGCTTATGACTTCCACTACAGTTCGTGTGGGACTAGTATCTTGTGAGAGGATTTGGTAGATGGGAACTGTGTGATGCATGCATATATATATATATATATATATATATATATATAAATATATATATATATATATCATACAAATAATGTATAAATATATGCATATATCCATACATATATGGATATATGCATATATTTATATATTATTAGTATTTTTATATGATCGAACGCCATGTAACCTTTAACGAGTAAGTTTTATCTCTGTCTCTCTACACACACACACATATATATATATATATATATTCATATTCATATATGTATGTGTGTGTGTGTGTGTGTATGTATGTATGTGTAGACGATTAAATGTCTACACAAATGTGAAGTTAGGTAAGTCGATACACAAAACATATTAAATACGTTCAATACAAAAGATGTACATATGGTTACATGTAAGAAAAAGTCCAACTTATACTGAATTGAAATGATATCAGGAATTAAAGGGGTTGAATGAGAATTTTATATGCCCAACAAGTGTTTCTGGGAGCTTAGTGGTCCATGAAAATGATTACAAATTGATTTCATCATTGTATTTAATATTTTGTGAATATCAAGGCGGTGAGCCTACAGAAATATTAGCACACCGGGCGAAATGCTTAGTGGTATTTCGTCTGTTTTGAAGTTCTGATTTCAAATGCTGCCGAGGTCGACTTTGCCTTTTATCTTTTCGAGATGGAAGAAATAAGTACCATTTAAACACTGGAGACGATGTAATCAACTAGTTGTTTTCCCCAAAATTTCAGGCCTCGTGTCTATACTAGAAATGTAGAAAGGATTACAAACGTGTACGTTTAGGACTTGTGCCTAGAGCGGAGGGGGGAACTTTCATTGCTCTTTATATTACGTGACAGCTCTTTTCACAGCGGAGAGGGTATATATATATATATAT
>NC_068985.1:116766088-116767291 GCF_001194135.2 Octopus bimaculoides
GGTGGTGGTGGTGGTGGTGGCGGCGGCGGTGCTGGTGCCTGTGGTAGTGGTAATGGTGGTGGTGGTAATGGTCGTGGTGGTAGCGTTGGTTTCGAATCGATGCCAGAGTTGGCAATATTTTAATATTGGTAGTGTTGGATATGGTTGTGGTGATGGTTACAGTATCGGGTATAGTGTGGGTCGGTGTGGTGTGGTGGTGATAGTACTAAAGTAGCGGCGATAGCGATTGTTGTGGTGATGATGTAGTGTTGATGATAATGACCATAGGTATGATAGTTAGGGTGACGACATATGACGAGGCAGTAGTGGCGGTTGTGATGATAATAGTATAGGCAGATGTACGTTAGTGGTAGACGCAATGATGGTGTCGAAGGAGATATAGTGTACATTAAATCTGTCAGTTGTCAAAATGTAATTCATTCTTTCCTTTTTGTTTTTGTTTTGGTATATTTCATTTTCTTTGATAGATGTTTCTATAGGGTAGAGGTGTTAAAAATTTTAATAAAAATATTTCCACATCCACCCCATTGGCATCACAATCGCCACCCTTCCACTAAATCATACCACGCACATATCGTATCATACGCAAGTATCATGGTACCTACCCAAAACCCCAACACCACCACCACCACCACCATCACTACTACTACTACTACTACTACTACTACTACTACTACTACTACTACTACTACCACTACTACTAAAATTGCTGCTGCTGCTTCTACTACTAATACTGCTACTACTACTACCACTACTACCACTACTACTACTACTACTACTACTACTACTACTACTACTACTACTACAACTATTGCTGCTGCTACTTCTACTACTTCTTCTACTACTACTACTACTACTACTACTACTACTACTACTACTACTACTACTACTACAATAGCAGATAACAATAACATTAATAAAAACAATAACAACAACATTTAATGATAGTGATATTTTGCTCCAAATTTTGGCACGGAGCCAGAAATTTTGACGGGAGGGTGAAGCCGAGTACACGGAACACAGTACTCAACTGGTACATATTTTACCGACACCGAAAGTATGAAAAGTAAAGTCGATCACGAAGGATTAAGAAATAATAATAATAATAATAATAATAATAATAATAATAATAATAATAATAATAATAATAATAATAGCAATAATAATAATAATAATAATAATAATAGTAATAATAATAATAAT
>NC_068985.1:116772475-116776090 GCF_001194135.2 Octopus bimaculoides
ACCAGCAGATGACAACGTTTCTCTAAAAGAAATGGAAAAACTTTCAAAATACAAAGACCTGGAAATAGAGATAACTCGAATGTGGAATCTAAAAACAGAAACAATTCCTATCATAGTAGGTGCCTTAGGTATAATAAAAAAATATTCAGATAAATACATAACAAAAACACCAGGACTTACAAATATATATAACATACAGAAAATTGCACTACTGGGTACTGCACACATTCTACGCAAAACACTTTCAATACAGTAAACATAAGAGCACCACAGCAAACCACAGCACATACCCAAGGCGCACAGAGCTGCGCTCGGTAGTGAAGTGAAAGCACGTTATAAAAATAAAACTACTGAATAATAATAATAATAATAGCCCGGATGTACTACCAACCAGACTGGCTCTCATGGCTTCTGATCTTAATTGATTAGAAGTTTTACAATGTACATTGTTATATCTGGTATAAAAGATGGTCTACAGCAGATATTCTGCTTAATACCACAGATTTGTTCGTCAGCTGATTGATCTTAACCAGTTGAGCATGTCCCTTGGTGGCTGATGATATGTGCATCTCTGATCATGTGCAGAAGTAGTGGGGGGGGGGGCATCATAGCAATGTGCTGAGACGAATTCTTTGGGGTTTGAATAATTCACCTTTGGAAACATGGGTGTTTTGCTCAACATCCTTAAGCAAACCTTATTCAGTGACCTTTTGAGCGGGATGGGCTATTTGACCTAAATAAAATATTAACTGGGCCCCACCTGCGAGGTCATGCGCTGTTTATATTAATATGAGATTACCATACTGCGTACATATGGTTGTGATGCATGTACCCGGTGTACCCTTATCAGACGGGTAGTCATGATGAGTATAATGGGCTTCGTATATGTTACCCCAGTGTCACTTTGATGGCATGCACTGTTCTCTCACTCTATAATAATAATAATAATAATAATAATAATAATAATAATAATAATAATAATAATAATAATAATACTGTCTATGTGATCTCAAATTTTAAAGCAAACGCATCATTTTCTTACGGTTTCTTAAACATTCACTAGAACAAAACTGTACAAATCCAAATATATGGTACCCTGGGCATAACACCTACATGAACTTCTAACTTGTTGTCTCTTGAGGTCTCTGGGTGAGACTTGGACCCAGCTTGTACAAATGCAAAACAAAAGTCAAACATAAAATAATAATAATAATAATAATAATAATAATAATAATAATAATAATAATAACAATAATGATAATAATAACAACAACAATAACCATTTCTTTCTCCAAGTGTGGAGCACTTACAGAAAAAGGTACTGCTTGGAACCGCGCGAATACTGTGGAACGTGCTCGAGAATTAAGTGGTATGAAAAAAGAAAAAAAAAACACAGATACTAACATGCAAAGATAACTAAGCTGTCTTCAGTAATATTTCGGGTTGGTACAATGAATGAAATTAGTCAAAAACAAATTGTGAAATTTACTGGTTGAATATGCGAGAATCAGCTTCTGAAATTAAATTTCCAGAGACTGAGATTTTAAAATAAACAGGTACTGAGAACCTTTGTCGAAGATGTTCGGGAGAAAAGTGGTATCACCAAAAATTATAACTCGTTTAATCCCGAAAATCTTCACATGAAATGAAAGCTCCCACTGAAATAACGATTCCAATAGATTATCTCAGTAGAATTATTTCAACATTAGGTGTTGAACTGTATGACGGAAATACAAGAACAGAAACAAATTTGAACAAGAGCTCGAAAGTGAAAGAAGCAGTCTCTAACTGGTAAGAGTAAACGACTGAAGAATCCTAAAATCCACAATGAAGTATCATGAGACCTCAGAACTGCTGAAGTAACTCCACCGAATTACGACGCAAAATGAGAAACAACCCAAATGCTAGTAGATAGTTAACATATGGTTTAGTCTCCTAGAAAATAGTGTGCTGTCATGAATGGCGAGAACTATAACACCTCTGTAAGACCTGACATTAATATCACGTTTATTTCGAAGGTAATAGTTTTGCAAGCTAAGAACAAGTAATACTTATTTGAGACATGTTGAACAAAACAGTTGATATCACTGATGTCAAATACATATGGACAGGATTATTCAAACAATCACCTTATAACGACATCATATTCAGCATACGATGGCATCTATATAAAGAGCTGCCTACCCTCTAACATTGATATGAAGAAATACTTCTGATATTGGCTATATTCTTATATTCAAACAAAGATATTGGTGGAATATCTCCCTCAAGATATTCACTAAATAAAAAAGAATAAAACTATTATAGTTATTTCAAATAAAAAAAAAGTCGATTCTATAAACTGCTTTGGTGGTTAGGCCTCCAAAAGACGTTAAGAACTCGTTCAAGATTAAGGAACACTATGGATAACTGCTCCAAACATCCGCGTGCTTGCATTTTATGTAATTACGACCGTGTTTCTGATTTCGGTAAGACCCTGAGGTGATAAAATATAAGGCACATGATGCTACTTTTGGTGTATAGAACCGATGCAATCTTGTTTGTGTAAAAGTAAAATCAAAGCCACTTATGCTTCGTGCAGTTTTCCATTCTTTTTATACATGCGGCTGTGTAGTTGAGACGCACGCTTTTCAACCGCGTAGTTCCAGGTTAAGTGTCAACGCGTGGTAACTTGGACAAAGATCTTCTGATAAGGCCCCGGGCCGACCCATGTTTTCTGGGGAAATTTGGTAAATAAAACTGAATGGCGGTGGTTGTGGTAATGATAATGGTAGTGTACATGGCAGTGTTGGTAATGCTACATCTATTTGTGAACCGGGGTGGGAGCTCTAAGCAGCGATGTATATAAATGCTGTCATTACCGGTTCGAATATGCCAGTGGTACGTTCGAACTCGTAAGCAAGACATTCACTGTGTTTTGTCAAGGTGAACATTTCTCGCTGAAATTGCTGGCCTTGTGCCAATATTCGAAACCGATGTTACTTGTTACACTGAGGTGGTGTTCTAAGAGAATTGTTAGCACACCAGACAAAATGCTTAGCGGCATTTCGTCCGTCTTTACGCTCAGATTTCAAATTCTGCCGCGGTCGACCTTGACATTCATACTTTTGGAGACGATAAAATATGTACCAGTCAAGCAATGGGGTCGATGCAATTGACTAACCCGCTCCCTACCAAATTTCAGAACTTAGGTCTATACTAGAATGGATATTCGTAGTTAAAGGAGTGGTGTTCATACTGGGAGCTGTGGTGGTGATGGTGGTCGTGGTCGTGGTCGTAGTAGTAGTAGTAGTAGTGTTGGTGGTGGTGGTGGTAGTGGCGATTGTATGCTTACTAATGTTATTGTAGTTGTTGCTGTTGTTAGTGGAACTGGTAGTAGCGATGGTGAGAGCGGTGGTAGTGGTGTTGGTTATGATCTTATTGGTATTGGTACTGGTGGTGGTGGTAGAAGTGGTGGTATTGTAGTAGTAGTAGTAGTAGTAGTAGTAGTAGTAGTAGTAAGTGTAGTAGTAGTAGTAATGATAACAAGTGTTGCTATGGTGTTGGTGGTGGTGGTGGTGGTGGTGGTGGTGGTAGAGGTATTGACGGTAGCAGTGGTAGTAGTGATGAGGATAA
>NC_068985.1:116776440-116777003 GCF_001194135.2 Octopus bimaculoides
TGGTGGTGGTGGTGGTGGCGGTGGTGGTGGTGGTGGTTGCCGCTGTTGATGTTGTTAATAGCGGCGCTGTTGCTGCTCTAGATGGCTATGATTGAATTGAAGAGCCAGTCAATATAATGACAGAAAAAACAACATCAAAGAGATTTTAATGTTTAATAAAATTATCAACAAGTAAATTTATTGTTTTTACATGCAGTTCCTGCAAAAATATGGATGTACAGCTATAATAAGGGAGTATATTTCATGTTACTACATGCATATATCTTCGCTGATACTAGCATGAGCGTGTGTTTGTGTGGTTGTGTGAGTACGCGTGAATATGTTTGTTATGCACATATGTGTGTGTATGAGAAGGATGTATATGTGTGTGTACGTATGTGCACAATACATGTCTGTACATCGCAATTTTTCTCTAAATGTGTGGACAAGTATCTACGCATACATCGATATATAATGTATGTATGCACGTATATGCATAGATATATACACATTTATATATATGTATGCATACATATAAAGGTAGATGTGGATGCATATAATATATATATATATATATATATATA
>NC_068985.1:116777391-116778659 GCF_001194135.2 Octopus bimaculoides
ATATATATATATATGCATACACACACACATATATATATATGTGTGTTTATATGTATATACATGTGTGTGTGTGTGTACGTAGGGAAATATTTTACGTGAAAGACAGAATATAGAATATACAAGTACATATATAAGAAACAAATTCATTTAAACATCTTTATAATAATCTATATAACATAACTCAATATCATGATATATTGCATATATACATATATAAAACTGCACACACACAGAGCCATACATATGCATACATATATAGAAATACATCCACACACATACAAACATACACACATTGACACACACATGTTTTTATATGTGTATAAATGTGTATGTAGATGATTACGTGTGCCTGTATATGTACGCGTACATATATGTGCATGTCTGTGTGTGTGTGTGTGTGAGGAGGAAAGAGATAGATAGAGTGTGTATGTGTGTACGCGCATGGCTTATGTATATGTGTACATGCATGCTGTTGGACGTATTTTTATATATATACACATAAGAGGGAAATATATCTACATTTATACACAAAGCACTCTCTTTGGTTGCGACAGTGAACATTTCGATATTTCGATGCACTTTCCAGTTTTTTTAACGATTTTCTAACTATGACGTACTTAACGTACCCAAAGTTTCGATCAGCTTCGGGCGACGCTTTTAGGGGAGCGAAACTTTTTCGTCTGTTGTATAAAGCTTGTACCGGTTTGAGGCCCTGAGATGGTGACTGGGGTTGGGATCGGCGACACATTCTAGGGCTATTTTAGGTGTTACTCGCAGTAGCTGCCCAACTGATCACGTTCTGCATCTGGTATACTATTATTTCAAACCGACTTCTAATGAGAACAGAGCCAGATTTATCTAGGGGCGAATAAATATCATGACAAAGGGTTCCCTAATTTTGTGGGCCCCAAGTATAAGGGATTCCTTTAAATCAGAGAAGCCTAAAGGTTACAGTTAAAAACGTATTTTAAAAAACTGTTTACCGAAATCAAATAAATAATTTTAAAATGTTTACTTACAGGTGCAGGTGGTGATGCTTGCCAACCACATGGTTCCGGGTTCACTCCTACTGCGTGGTACCATGGACAAGTGTTTTCTACTATAGCCTCGAACCGACGAAAAAACTTGTGAGTGGAATGGAGAGATGGAAACTGAAAGAGACCCGTCGTACACACACACACACACACACACACACACACACACACACACACATATATATATATATATACACACACGCACAAACATACACACACACGCACGCATGCACG
>NC_068985.1:116778756-116781234 GCF_001194135.2 Octopus bimaculoides
ATATATATATATATATACGCATATATGTGCATGTGTGTGTGTGTTTGTGTCAGTGTTTGTCAACAACCATCGCTTGACAACCGGATTGGTGTGTTTACGTCTCCATAACTAAACGTTTCGGAATAAGAGACCGACAGAGCAATGATCTCTCTTAAAAAAATAACTAAATAAATAAAAACAAGGGTCGATTCATTCGACTAAAAATTGTTGAAGGCGGTGCACCAGTATGGCCGCAGTCAAGTGACTGAAACACGTAAAAGATAAAATATAATTCTTTTAAACATACGTCGTCGGAAGCAAGGTGTGTAACGTGTGATCGCCGCATTGAACATGACAAAGGTGAGCAGAGAATCTACATCAAATTTTGCCAAAGATTGACGGTACCTGCTCAGAGACCTACGCAAAGTTTTCAAAAACTTTTAATCGAACTCGACATAATCAATATCTTGTCCAACTGACACTCGAGTTTCTCTTTGATGAGCTGAAAGCAATTTTGGCACAAACTTAGCAGACACGCATCTCATACCCAAATCTTCAGTGATAATGGACTGAAATAAACCGTAACAAATCTGCACATCCTCTGATAACTCATGGATGGTGATTCGCCGATTTGCCTTCACAGCTGCACACACATCTGTGATGTTTTTCTCAATTCTGCTGGTTGCAGATCTCCCAGAACGTTCGTCAATATCGACGTTTTTTTCGGTCATCTTGGAAATGTCTGAACCACTCGTACACTTGTGTGCGGCTCATACACTCCTCTCCATACACTTTTTACAACTTTGCGTAAACCTCTGAGCAGGTGTCGCCATATCAGCTTTTTCTGCCGTGGTCAATCTGATGATCACACGCTACACACCTTCCTTCCAAGCACTGCTGTAAACAACGCAAGTGAGCTAGAACGTTGAAACTTAATGCACATGCACAGTCAAGGCGAAGATCAATCTGTGCCAAGCGGCTTTACTCTGCATGCTTTAGCTTTGTTACTATGGCAACAGTACGGATACTTATTGATCAGATCACTTTTGTGCTCTCCTTTGTTTTCTCTATCACTTTCATATTAGGAAACTATTAGACGTAATTAGGTCTCTCTAAATATACTAAGACCTTTTAAGTCTTGATTCCTGTTTGGCATCAACACTTAAAACTGTTTGGGTACGCAAGTTATAACAGGGCCCTCATTATTATTATTATATTATTACGTTTTGAATGAGCAAAATCGCAGGGTTCATAAAACCAATTGCAGCGGGGGTTCAACTGGGTCAAAATTCAGTCCTGAATGTGAATTTATTTCTACGACAGAATAAATGAGAGATTTAGCGACAAGTCTGGTCATTTCAATTATAAGATCAATTTATCCTCAGGATTTCTGCACAAAATCCGTTAACACCAACAGTACACACAAGTTATAGCTAAACAGATTGGCCCAAAATAGAATGCCATTGAGAAAGGGGTTTATTTGTGAATACACTCTCTCTATATTCCTTTATTCCTTTATTATTTTACATGTTTCAGTCATTTGACCGCGACCATGCTGGAGCCCACTTTGAAGGATTTTAGACAAACAAATCAAACCCAGGACTTATTTTTTTAAGCATAATACTTATTTTATCGGTTTTTTAAAGCCGAACAGCTAAGTTACGGGGAAGTAAACACACCAGCATTTGTCAAAGGGCCAAAGTTGGGAACAAAAAAAAAACAGTGGAGATATACAAGAAAACCGACCGCAAAAAGACATTAAGTTTCATTAGATATTTAAAATTTCAGACATAAAAAAACGATGACAGGTGTATGAACAATAAGCAGCTATATTAGTTTGACGCTCAGAAAAGTGAGAAAGTCTTTTACGTTTCGAGTCTAGGCTCTTCAACAGAAAATAAAGAGAGAGAGAATAGAAAATCATAAGAGAAAATAAACGGAGAGAAAAATCTTGTGGATTTAGCGATGAGGTATCACACACTTATACACACACACACACACACACACACACACACACACACACACACACGAATATTAGAATATATAAAGATTTATACACAGAGAGAAGACATTTGGCAGGATTTCTTACATGCTAAAAAGGGCAGTTAAACACAAAACACGATCGATAATGACTCTTTAATGAGTAGAACCAAATCAATTATTAGTTTTTAATAATTGTTTTCGGTTCTTCTCATTCTAGTAGCATTATCTGCGTGCCTTTACATTTGTTTTTCGTGGTTTGGGTTTAACTGATCTTTTTAGCATGTAAGAAGCCCTGTGAAGGGTCTTTTCTCTCTATATAAATCTTTACACATGTTTATATATGAAAATATGTTGTCTTATAACATTATTACGCATACAAACCTCTAGTAATAAATTATTATAATTTTGACCCCCATAATTTACACACACACACACAGACACACAAACACACACAGAAACACACACACACACACACACACACACACACACACACACACACATATATATATATATATA
>NC_068985.1:116781620-116781980 GCF_001194135.2 Octopus bimaculoides
ATATATATATATATATAAACATATACGACTGTCTGCTTGCCGTTTCCATCTACCATGTCCACTCACAAGGTATTGATCGGTCCGAGGATATACTAGAACACATTTGCCCAATGTGCTATGTAGTGCGACTGAACCCGGAACCAAGTGGTTGGGAAGCAATCGTCTTACCACACAGCCACATATAATTATATACTAACAAACGCATGCATACACACTTAGAAGCCGCACACAGACATATACATTTGAACACACCGACACAAATGTATGTTCATATATATATATATATGCATAGATATACGTGTGTGTGTTTTGTGTGTGTCTGTGTATATGTGTATATGCATGTATGTATATATATGTATG
>NC_068985.1:116783122-116784044 GCF_001194135.2 Octopus bimaculoides
ACACACACACACACACACACACACACACACACACACACACACATATATATATATATATATATAGGCGCAGGAGTGTCTGTGTGGTAAGTAGCTTGCTTATTAACTGCGTGGTTCTGAGTTCAGTCCCACTGCGTGGCAACTTGGGTAAGTGCCTTCTACTATAGCCTCAAGCTGACCAAATACTTGTGAGTGGATTTGGTAGACGGAAATTGAAAGAAACCCGTCGTATGTGTGGTTGTGTGTGCGTGTGTGTGTGTGTTGACACTGATGTCAGTGTTTTTACGTATACGTAACATAGCGGTTCGGCAAAAGTGACCGATAGAATAAGTACTAGGCTTAAAAAGAATAAGTCCTGGGGTCGATCTGCTCGACTAAAGACGGTGCTCCAGCATGGCCACAGTCAAATGACTGAAACAAATAAAATAAAAAGAAAAGAATACACACACAAACATATGTACAGAAGGAGAGAAATAGACACGCAAATAGAGAGAGAGGCATATAGATAGATAGATAGATAGATAGACATATACAGCTAGCTAGCCAGACAGACCAACGACAGACAAACAGACAGACAGAGATATAGATAGATAGATAGAGATAAACAGACGTTTAGATAGGTTGGAAGAAATGCTTTATATATTATGCTTGCATATATAGACACACACAAACACACACGCAAACACATACATATATATCCATATACGACGGGCTTCTTCCCGTTTCCGTCTACGAAATCCACTTATAGGGCTTTGGTAGGCCCGAGGTTATAATAGAAGACACAAGCCCAAGGTGCCACGCAGTGGGACTGAACCCAGAACCATATTGTTGGGAAGCTAACTTCTTACCACACAGCCACACATTTACATATATTTTTGCATACATGTATAAAATAATATCTGTGTGTGCGCATATATATATATAT
>NC_068985.1:116784144-116784721 GCF_001194135.2 Octopus bimaculoides
GATAGATAGATAGATAGATAGATAGATAGATAGATAGATAGATGTGAAATCTCAATAAGAGATAAGAGTAGTAACTTTGCTAAAAAGTAAAGTTAATCGCTACACCAATGTGAGTGTTCCATGTTACCACTGGTTTAACCCTAGGCAGATCTTCCGCCTGTTCGGTATTGGTACAGCACTGCACCCTGTACATATGTACACTACGAACAAAGGACATACACGTACAGCTGGCAATATATAGGTACAGGGTACTGTGCTGCACTGATAGCCAGCTGATGGAAGATCTGCCTGGGGTTAAACTAGGAGTAACATGAACGGTCACGTTGATGTGGCGATTAACTTAACTTATGTCTACTTTATTTATATATACGTAAGTATCATCATCATCACCACCATCATGATGGTGATCATCATCATCATCAACGTCATCTACAGCATAATGAACACCACTGAACACTACGAACATTCGCTGTATTAGTTTGCAATTTAAGCACACTCACACACGCACGCACTCACACACACACAAACAAAAAACTCTCTCTCTCTCTCTCTCTCTCTCTCTCTCTCTCTCTCTCTC
>NC_068985.1:116784797-116787122 GCF_001194135.2 Octopus bimaculoides
TATATAAGCAAATAGTAAATGAGTATATGCATATATACGTACAGGTATGTGCATACCGACATCCACCTGTATGTATAGGTGCATATATATATGTATATATATATTTATATATATTTACATATGTATACATATAGCTTTATGCATGCTTAAATATTTGCTACGTAGTATATATTAAACCTGTTCCCTTTCCTTCCTACACATTCTTTTACGTGTCCAACACAACAAAGCCAACGTCACTGACACGTATTCTTCTGTTTATTTTTTTCATTATGTTTCTCAAATCACATCGAAATAAACATATATAAATTTATTAATATTCCATACTTACATTAAAAATATATTTCTGTATGCATTAATTCATTTATTTATTCTTTAAGAAACTTGCTATCTATTTAAATAAGAATTTATAAGCGCTTTCATTTTCAGTATACACTCACATTTATCCACTAACACTAGCATCTATATATACATAACACACACCCACGTTTGCTTTATGTCCATATATGTGTGTGTGTGGGTGTGTGTGCGTGTAAATATATTTCTCGGAAACATATTTATACAAACATATGCATGTGAGTATGTATAAATATATGATTGTGTATATATCTCCGTGGATATCAATGCGTGTTTGATTCTATAAATCCACTTCTATTTTAACTCTCTTCGGTGTCTTTTTCTTTTTTTTTTTTTTTTTGGACCCTCTGTCTCAACGTTTCATAGGAATTCAGACTTTAATTCGTCCACATTGCATAAATAACCAACTGCTTAAAATGAACTCTTAATCACACACATACTACGACTAATAGACGCACACACAGACAGTCACACACATAGACACACAAACACACATAAACGCTTAGACTACATTAGCCTATGCGTTTCTGTTACCTGTTTTTGTTCTATTAGCGATCTAGTCTTTACCAATATACGTGCCATGGCTTCAAAAAGTAATTTTTCATCCAGTACGTTGCATTATGTTCTAAAAAGAAATTTCTTTAGACTTAGCACATGAAAGAATATGTGTAAGTGTGAATATATATATATACATATATACATATGTGTGCGTGTGTGTGTGTGTGGCGGTGTTGAAAATACCAATAGAAACTAATAGCAAAAATTAAATTTATTTATTCGCAATATTATTAAGTCGGCAGACAAAAACTCAGATTCGCAGTTACACATTGAGACACGCAGCCTTGACCACGTACATAGACACATGCACACATGTATATGCGCATAATACTCATATTTGAACGTGCATGTATTCATGTCTATATACATACATACATACATGTATACATACATAGATAAATATCCAGTAAGGTGTGTGGATGTGTGCATGTGTGTATGTGTGCATGTGCGTATGCATGTTTATATGTATATATAATTATATGCACAACTATATGTATATATTTGTAGACAGATAGATATATAGATAGATAGACATATATACATGTATGTGTGTATATATGTTTATATATATGTATATATATATATATATATATATATATATATATATATATATATATATAAATGTCCCCAGATATATCTTCTGTTATTTATGTGTATTGTTGTTTCTTTGTACTTCTACGTCTTTTCTAATTTTCTGGTTTTACATTTGAAATGTTCAATAATTTTTAGTAGTAGTATTAGAATTAGTATTATTATTAAGGCGGCGAGTAGGCCGAATCGTTAGCGCGCCGGGCGAAATGCCTATCGGTAATTCGTCTGACTTTTATATTCTCAGCTCAAATTCCACCGAGATCGACTTTGCCTTTCATCCTTTCCAGGTCGATAAATTAAGTACCAGTGAAACACTGCGGTTGATGTATTCGAATAATTCTCGTTCCCCAAAATTTCAGGCCTTGTGCCTTGAGAAGAAAAGATTATTATTTTATGTTTGACTTTTGCTTTACATTTGTACAAGTTGGCTCAAAGTCTCACCCAGAGACCTCAAGAGACAACAATCTAGATGTTCATGTTGGTGTTATGCCTAGTGTGCCATATATTTGGTTTTGTACACAGTGTTGTTATAGAGAATTTATTATTATTATTATTATTATTATTATTATTATTATTATTATTATTATTATTATTATTATTATTATTATTATTATCATTATTATTATTTTATGTTTGACTTTTGTTTTGCATTTGTACAAGTTGGATCCAAGTCTCACCCAGAGACCTCAAGAGACAACAAGTTAGAAGTTCATGTAGGTGTTATGCCTAGAGTACCATATATTTGGATTTGTACAGTTTTGTTCTAGTGAATGTTTAAGAAACCATAAGAAAATTATGTGTTTGTTTTAAAATTTGAGATCA
>NC_068985.1:116787701-116790417 GCF_001194135.2 Octopus bimaculoides
CCAGTGAATATATTGTGCAGCTCTATCATGCCTGTTGAGATACTCTGTAGGCGCAAGCAATTATTATTATTATTATTATTATTATTATTATTATTATTATTATTATTATTATTATTATTATTATTATTATGATTATTTTAAATTCTATCTTTACTGTTTAGGTGGCGAGCTGGCATTATCGTCAGCGCGCTGGACGAAATTATTCGTGGTATTTCACCCGTCGCTACATTGTAAGTTCAAATTCCGCTGAGGTTGACTTTGCCTCTTATCCTTTCTGGGTCGATTAAATATTTATCTGTCACACACTGGGATCGATGCAATCCACTTAATCCCTTCCCCTAAATTTAAAGCTTTGTGCTTCTAGTAGGAAGGATTATTATTATTATTATTACTGTCATTACTTCCATTATTGTCATTATTAATACATCTACTGTATTATTACTTTTTTACTCTTATTACCTTTTACTATTATTACTTTTTCTACTACTATCATCATCATCATCATCCTCATCTTCATTTTTTTGTCGTTTTCCCCAGGACCATATTTTTGAAGTCTTGCTTATCATTGTCGCCATCATTCATAATTATTCATTCATCATCATCATTATCATCATCATCATCCATCTTCAATGTCCTCATCGTCGTTACCTACTCTTACTATTATTGTTATTATTATTATTATTATTATTATTATTATTATTATTATTATCATTATTATTATTATTATTATTATTATTATTATTATTATTATTATTATTATTATTATTATTATTATTATCTTTATTATTAATATTATTATTATTATTTGATCATCATCCTTCAACCATCATCCAGCACATAATATTCGTCCACTTATTCACATCTTCCTACGTTCTTTCTCTTGTTTCCCTTCTTTCTTTCCCCTTATTTTTCTTTTCTTATTTATTTAGTTTCTTCTTTTTTTTTTCGCAATCGGAAATCATTTGCCTGCATCAAAAATACAATTGTAGCCAATTTTACCATTAGAATTTCTATTGGAATTTTCTATATTAAAATTTAAAAAAAAAAACACAAACACGGAATACTTCAAAATATGTATAACGAATGAAAAATATGAATATACGTTGTGTGGTGTGCCAGTGACAAGACGAGTTTTAATTAAAATGATAGAGAACATGGGGTTCGTTTTTACAGTTAACTTTTGATGTTTTTTCATGTTTTTAATGGTTTAATTCTTTTCTGTTCATACTGAGAAGCCATGATAAAGTTGAATAGAATGTGTACTTGCCTGTTGCATGTATGATTCGTATGTGACCACTTCATTGAGTGCAGTGTGTTATAGAGTTATTAGTGTTTCTGTTGGTGTCGTCGTCAGCGGTGCTGAGGTTGAATCTCAGGTCGGCCCGACTTAAAGGGAATTATGGTGAAAAGATATGTGAGCCTTGATCAGCACGATATATTTATGTGTGTGTCTGTCTGTGTGTATGTGTATATGTATATGTGTTCATATATATATATATATATATATATATATATATATGATTAATAAATTCAAAAAGGGATAGGAATATTTTACAAGAATTTTATCAGGAAGCCAGTGTGTAAAAAAATTCATAAGGGAAATTTCTATTCCCAAGAATATAATTATTGGTTTATATTTATATAAGGGGCATTACTACAGAATAATGCCACACACTTGACTTCCCAAAAGAAACACATTTAGTACCGAATGCGAGGGAAAACAACCAACAGAAGAAGACCAACTTTCTTTTAAATAACTCAACTATGTATCGACCGATTTCGCGATTACTAGAATGAATCTAGACTCCGCTCATCAGCATAGTATTGTTCAAGAAAACATATATAAATAAACAGAATTCTCACCTTACCAAAAACGAACATTCTACGTATCCGACGAAGCAAAGGGAATGAAGTTTATCTGTATAAAGCTTCATCAAAGAAGCTGGAATACTGAATTTCTTATTCCTGTCTCAACACGTGCACCAAAACAACCCAGTAGTATTCCCGCTTCTTTGATGAAGATTTATAACCGAAATGTATTTTAAATTAAGGTCTCAAAATAATTTTTGGATGATTTCGATTTTGCATGTTTAGGTCAGTTTGTGTGTTAGTAAATAAATGTATCGATGCCCATGTGAGGATTTGAATATGCGTGCACCTGCGCGTTTATGCGTATCTTTACAACGGAAGAGAATCAATAGATCATGATGATGATGATGAAAGACATAAATCCATCGATAATCTGGTTGGTCGAGAGCAGCGTAGTAATGTAATGGATAACCCAATGAGCCTTCATTAAAAGTGTAACACTAAAGGTGCAAAAATGCGAACAGCAATGCAAAGACTATAATAACACTATGCGAAGATATATATATGGAAGAAATCATCGTTTCATTCATTGGCCCAAGGTTGGGTGAATGACAAAGAAGATGTGAAAAAATAGAAAAAAGCAAATTTAGATCAACACTGATGTTGTTTACAGTAGAGAAAACGGCGGATGGAAAATCAAAAATCAAAAGCGGAAATGTGTTTAAAATCATTGGGCCCATCAAAATCCGTTAAATTTCTGGGAAACATCTGTTGCTATCTACTGCTATGTGTCATCAAATACCACTCGCTTCTAAGATTAACTCGATTTCTATCACACTTCGTCACTCAGACACAGACACTATATATATATATATATATATATATATATATATATATATATATACAC
>NC_068985.1:116791449-116792384 GCF_001194135.2 Octopus bimaculoides
TATATATATATATATGTCCTTTAAGTCTACTTGTCATTAGATTGCGGCCATACTGGAACACCGCCTTGAATAATTTGTCGAAGAAATCACCGCACCACTTATTTATTTCTTGTTGCTGATACTTATTTCTTCTGATTCAGATACCGAAAAGTTACGTTTCGGGGACATGGACACAACAATACCATCTGTTAAGCTGTGTTGGGGAAACATAGTAGGAACGATGAGACATACACACACATATATACAGGCTGCGTAAGATATTTGAGGACAGATTTATATTTATAAACAAAGAGATATATAATAACAGATAATAACTTCATCAAAAAGTGCTATGAAGATAAAAATAAAGATTCTTTTTTATAGTGTTATTCAATAAAGCCACCTTCAGCTTCAACAATTGATTGTATATGAGATCTAAATCGTCTACATGCTCGAATCAAGTGGTCCTGGTTCATTTGGAACACTACTCTGACTATAGCAACTTTCAAAGTATGTTTGGTGTTATGGCCGTGTTCATTGACCCATCTCTCAACAACGCTCCACATGTAATTGTCCAATGGATTGCGATCTGGGTAATTAGGAGGCAAAATGTTGGGGTTTATGTGATCGTGAATATTTTCAGCCATCCATTCCTGTGTTGCTAGAGCCATGTTTGATAGTGCTGTGTCTTACTGAAACATATATGGCCTTCCATTGTATGCACTCTACCCAAGGCTTAACACTTATTTAAAGGACCTCAATATACGCGGTATGATCTGATTCAGAAGCAAACTTCTTCGCTAACAGACACTCTCGCACTCTCGCGCATATGCATACATATATGTATGCACATGTGTATGTATGTATGTATGTATGTATATATATACATACATACATACATGCATACACTAATATACAAATACCTATGAATATATATATATATATATATATATATA
>NC_068985.1:116792865-116793488 GCF_001194135.2 Octopus bimaculoides
ATGGTATATTCATAGTGCACAGGCGAATTCCGTCATCATTCCCCCAATCAGTTTCTCTCTGTTTCTTTCTTAAGCAGTTCCTTAGCTTTTTTAATACCATTTTATGAAAAGTAGTGCCGAGAATTTCCGCTCATTAGAATTGAACAGAATTCTGTGACAGCTTCATATAATTTCTTAAAGTAAGAAAATATTTGAACGTAGAAAAAATGTGCCATCTTCTGATATTTTTCGGTATTTTTGTAACTCTTTTATCCTTCACAGATACATATATTTGTCTTTATAAATACATACGTACATATATATCTACACTCACACACACACACACACACACACATATATATATATATTTATATATATATACATACGCACTTACGCCTACCTATGCATACATATATGTGTGACATATGTATGCATATATCATGCATATAGAATCTGTATGTGCATGTAAGTCTACTATATATGGTGTGCACAAATGTAATACGAAACATACTTTTAGACTGGTGGCCTTTGGAAACATCTCACACATGATTATGTATACGATTCATGTATACATAAGTGTGTGTATGTGTGCGTGTATATATATATATATATATATATATATATATATATATATATATATATAT
>NC_068985.1:116794144-116796468 GCF_001194135.2 Octopus bimaculoides
TATATATATATATGCCTGTGTGTGTGTGTGTATAATATATGTTACAAATATACATTATATGAATGCACCATTGGTTATGCATATTTTCTTATGTATACAATGCCATATACATATGTGTGTTGGTCTATAGATGTGTGGGTGTATGTGTGTGTATGTGTGTATATATACAGACGTTGGTCTAGAAGTACCTTGAGGATTTAAATTACATATGCAGTTTTGATTTTATTTTTCTTTAATTCGATTCTATTTTGCTCTGAATATCTGCTGGTACAATAATGCTTTATATATATTTTAAAATATATTATTAATAAAAAAAAATGAAGGAATATTTCGTGCTTTAAAAATGACACAATTTGACGAATCAATCGTACAATTCCGAAGGATATGGAAGAAACAAATAAATAAGAAACCTCATAGATAATGGCGAAAGTTTGAAGAGATTATTTTTTTTAAATACCTCCTCATTAGAGAAATTTTCCTAGGTTTGGAAGGCCAATCAACCTCCCTGAAACGCAACCATCTGTTACCATTCGTTATCAATATAATCGGAATAGTTCTATAGTTCTCTTCTACACCTTGATAAAAGATGTTTCAAATCCATTGACATTAAGAATTTTACATTTATTTATATGTCAAATCATAACGTAGTGAACTGGCCGAATCGTTAGCACGCCGGGCAAAATGTTTAGCTGTATTTCGTCCGTCTTTAGGTTGTGAGTTCAAATTCCCCGAGGTCCACTTCGCTTTCAATTCTTTCGAGGATGATAAAATAATAACCATTTGAGTACTGGGGTTGATGTAATCCACTAGCTCCTTCCCGAAATTGCTGGCCTTGTGCCAAAATTTGGAACCAACATTTCAAACCTTATGAGGGCGGTGAGCTGGCTAAATCGTTAACCTTCCTGGCCAAATATTTAGCGGTATTTCGTCAGTTTTTACCTTCTGAATTCAAATTCCGTCGGTGTAATTTCGCCTTTCATCCTTTCGGTGTCTATAAAGTAAGTACTAGTTGATACTAGAGTCGATACATCAGAATTCCGCATCCACCACGAAAATGCTGGCCCAGTGCCAACATATATACATATATACGACTGGCTTCTTTCAGTTTCCGTCTACCAAATCCACTCCCGAGGTTTTGGTCGGCCCGAGGCTATAGTAGAAGACACTTGCCCAAGTTGCCACGCAGTGGAACTGAACCTGGAAACATGTGGTTGGTAAGAAAGTTGCTTACCACACAGCCGCTCCTGCGCCTCCAACGTAACATGTAAATATCCCTTTTTTACTCTATGTAGGATACTGAGGTACAGATATTAAAAATATTTATATATACGCAGATATTATTGTTTGCATGACGTGTGTGTGTGTGTGTGTGTGTGTGTGTGTGTGTGTGTGTGTGTGTGTGTGTGTGTGTGTGTGTGTGTCTGCGTGTGCTTGTCTGTGTTTACGCGTGTGTGCTTGCTACTTACACAGTAGAAAAACCATCCTACCCAATTAAAATTGGAGAAAGGATGTTAGATTCACATTTCATTTATTACTTTTAGTGACAAAAATTTCGTCGCACCTCTGTGAGTTAATTTCTATAACAGATCCCCAGCAACAGTTGAATTTTAGTGACAGGTGATTTTTTTCATAAAACTCGGTATTTTGTCCTTTCAATTTTACGCCTATATTAGCTGTTGATTTCTTTGTTTGCATTTTCCAAGTTTCGTCTTGTTTTTTATTAAACTTTCGGACACAAGGTTCCGTTGTGTTTCTGCCGTATGAACTTTCCACAGAGATCTCTCTTCATTACATTTAGGTTCAACTATTCTGTTTGTCTATATTGCAACAATACATCTTCCTGTCCCCTTCTTTCTGCTTCATTTTCCCCTTCGTTCGACATCGTGGTTGGCTTCGAATCGAAAGAAACACCATTTGCTCTCTCTGTTTCTCTCTATTTCACTCTCTCTCTCCCCTCTCTCTCTCTCTCTCTCTTTATCTAGAAATATTTGTGTATATATTTATGTGTCTGTTTGTTTGTGTGTTTGTGTGTGCGTGCATGTCTGTGCGTATATGTCTGTGCGTACGTGTCTGTGCGCGTGTCTAATGAATATTTGAAATATAGTGTACATCTATTGAAATGCCATTCCTGCCAAAATGAATGATATATGAAGCTGTATGTTGTACAGTAAAGAAGTTCGAGTATAAATTAGAAATGATGTAATGGATAAAATCATATATATATATATATATATATATATATATATATATATATATATATAGATAGATAGATAGATAGATAGATATGTACATATGTATGAATGTATTTAGGCATGTATGCAATT
>NC_068985.1:116796944-116797334 GCF_001194135.2 Octopus bimaculoides
TATATATATATATATATATATATATATGTATGTATGTGTGTCTGTGTGTCTGTGTGTCTGTGTATGTATACGTATACGTGCGTGTGCGTGTGGGTATGTGTGTGTGCGTGTGCGTATGTGTGTGTGCACGCGCGTGTACGCGTGTGAATTAGAATAAAGAATATACATACAAAATGGGGTATTACATAAGAGCATTTAATTTATCATTTTAACATACTGCGTCGTAGATTTAGTAAATACGTAATGTCTCTTACGACAGTTTGTAGGCTAGCTAAGCATGTGGAGCACGTGTTTTTTGGGTAAAGATTTCTACAAAAGTTATTTCGTCATCGGAGGAGAAAGAGAGAGAGAGAGGGAGAGAGAGAGAGAGAGAGAGAGAGAGAGAGAGAG
>NC_068985.1:116797344-116798123 GCF_001194135.2 Octopus bimaculoides
GAGGGAGAGAGAGAGAGAGAGAGAGAGAGAGAGAAATAAATAATGTTCTTTCCGAAGTGTATAATTAGTCATCAGTTCCTCGAAGGAGTAGGGAGTATCCAAAGTAGATAGTCTTTCCATTGATGAAGTATCAAGGAAAATCCAAGGTAAACGATGATAGAAGTCATTATCTCCATCTTTGAAGAAAACGAGAGCTAGAAACGCGTGTAGTAGTGCAGGACAGCTTGAAGGAGCGATAGAGTAGTTATGAATGGTCTCGAGAGTAGTTGCAACAATGAGGGCGTATATAACAAGAGTTCACGGATGTATATAAAGTACATATAGATCTTCTGTCTTCTATCTTTTACTTCTTCCATTCATTTGACTCCAGCTAGGTCACCGTCCTGAGGGTTTTAGTTGACCAAATTGACTTCAGGTCTGAATTTTGTAAAGCCTGGTACTTATTCTATCTGTCCCTTTTTTCTGAACTGCTAGATTATGCGCAGATAAACACACCAACACTGGTTGTGAATCACAGACTTAAAGACATACGAACATTGACATATACATATATGAGCAACGGGATTCTTTCAATTCCCGCCTAGCAAATCGATGCACAAGGCTTTCGTCAGACCGAGACTAAAACAGAAGAAACTTGCCCAAGGTGACACACAGTGAGACTGAACACAGTACCATGTGGTTGGGAAGCAAGTTTCTTAGCACACAAACACACACATAAACACACACCCACACACCCACTTACACACACACACACACACACACACACACACACACACACA
>NC_068985.1:116798177-116798581 GCF_001194135.2 Octopus bimaculoides
ATATATATATATATATATATATACACATACATACATATAGATATATATGTATATATACACACACACACGCACTTCATACTGATACGTCGTGGACTTGCGGCCAATTCACATCTGATTCAGTTCGAGTACGCGTTGTTGATAAGCGACAAATGTGGTGAAACTGTAATGTCCATCGCTCTTGAATTGGATTTGTAGTGAGTTGTCTCACCTTCCTATGACTTTCAGATGTTTTAACACCTGGCACTTTGAGAGAGTAATCTCCACCATGCCAAAAAAAAAAAAGCATTATTTTAGGCATGTTTGGTCAATAATGTTTACTTCGATTTCATATTTGAATGCACACACATACATGCATACACACACACACACATACACACACACACACACACACACACACACACACA
>NC_068985.1:116798591-116799171 GCF_001194135.2 Octopus bimaculoides
ATATATATATATATATATATATATATATATATATAAATTTAATTAGAGCTTAAAATAGCCTCACTAAGAGATAATAATATGCCATAAATAACTGGTTCGTTATCTACTATTTTTTGTGAATAGTAATAGTCATAAAATAATAGGTCTGAATAGAAATCTAGATTTGTAAATATTCAAAAAGAAAATGGAGATAAAGCATTAATATAATCTATTAACTACAAAATTCCGAGCTGTTTCAATTTAGCATAAAGATTAAATTACAATAAGTAAATAATTGCATTCGGCAAAATTTGATTAGATGGGCAGAAAAGATATACCTTTAGGTTATTAGGTGTTGTGTGTTTAAATCATCTTACCAGACTGAGCTAATTTGAAAACACATCTGCTGAGATGATTTGAAAACACAATACCTAACGGTATATGTTTTTTACCCCTCTGATGAGATTTTGCATGATACACTGATTTAATTATTGTAATTTAACCTTTAGGCTAAATTAAACCAGCTGTAAGAGAACATGTTGGATTTTTGCAGGTAATAAATTATATTAATGCTACATCTCCATTTTCTAAATGTTCTTTT
>NC_068985.1:116799181-116803743 GCF_001194135.2 Octopus bimaculoides
TATATATGAATTATTATTTCTAAATCTCTGAACGAGAAACATTCAGTAACAGTAGTCTTATTTGCCAACATAATGAGGCGATCTTGATTAGGACGAATGTTACTGTTATTTAGCCCTAGGAAACATCGTTCCCATCTGCCTATCGATGCACTGTCTGCGTCTTTATATTTTCGAACAAGAGAGCTTAGTGTCCTCGCTCAGCTCAGAGCAATATCTGTGTACCAATTGTTTTTGAATTACTTCCCTTCGTCTAGTATGAAGATAACAGTAAATCTATTGGGGATCGTTTCTCTATATTTTGCCAACTCAGTGTTGGAATATGTGGAACAAAACCTAAATTTAAAAAATGAGGAGAACTACGTCATGACATTTAGACGCCATATAGAGGACACATGGAAAATATACATCGATGATTATTCCCTAATTTGGACCATATTCCTAGAAAATCTGGAAGAATTTCAGCACCCTCTTCAACAATCAACACCCTTGTCTCAAATTCACAACGGAAACGAGCAACACGCAATTAACGTTTCTTGACATAATGCTAATTAAAACAACGCAAGAATCACAACTGATATTTATTACAAAGGCACAGATGCACACTAGTACCTAAATTTCAAATCATGTCACCCAACACACACAAAAATGCAACATTCCGTATTGTTCAGCCAGGAAAATTTGTATAGTAGATTATCTAAATACCAGGAACATACGACTTATAGAATTCGAAGAGTTTCTGCTAATGCAAATTTACCTTCTTCTGCTTATAGAAAATAGCATACAACGAGCAAAAGAGATACGTATAGAACAACTTAGGGCAACACGAGAAAGACGAACCCATCAACGAAACACAATACCGTTTCTAGTAATATACAATCCGCATTAACAAAACATTTTTAACATGATCAAAACAAATTTGCCAATCATGAAACAAAGTCAAAAATTAGAAAACAAACATAACTAATGAAACACTTATCATAAGCATAAGCAACAACATAACCTAAAAGAACTATTAAAAAAGGCAAACTTCAGTATGATCAAACAAGATAAAACATTCATAGTATCCAAATGTAATGATAACAAATGTAGAACGTGTTAGTACATGTATACTTGTAGATCCATTGGAATAAAAAATGAACAGATTTCGCAAATGCAGATATGAACTGCAAACGCAGTAATTTGATCTACTATCCAAATTACGAAGAACTGACGAGACAGGGAATGCATTATTGGAACGCTCACGAGTTAACAGACAACAAATCCGGAACACTAATGTTCACTTAATTCCACTGAGCGAACATATTTGGTTAGAAAATATTTCTAATTTTTCCTCTCCAAAAATACATGGCACAAGTTAGGTTGGAAGTAAGATAAAAGAAAAACGGTTTATTAAAATGTTCAAACCTTTTCTGAACGGACATAACAACAATAATATAATAACCAGTTAATGATGTGGATTACAAATATCTTTAACGTATGAATTTAAAGAAATTAGAGAAGACTGACACCTATTGAAATAAAAAGATTGAAACCAACTAGGTTTGCTCACTCATGAAACCATTACATGTAAACCGCAAGCTAACTGCTTGAAATAAAGGCGGGATCTATGCCAGTAATATCGATACACCCGGCAAACCGTGACATTTAAGCTGCATGCAGAGGGTCAAATCCTTATCCAAAAATTCAACGTTTTGAAGCCTCCTAAGAAGTACAAAAATGAAGTCAGTTATTTTATTCTTGTTGTCAAGAACCCAACTGGTAATTAATTACATTTTGAAATCTGATGATTACTATGAACGTAAGGAAGCACTAACTGAACTTTATGAACATTACAAAATAGTTTTTAAATTTCTAACACACTTCAACAATGTAAAAAAAGATATATCTTTTAAACATCATAATAAAAAAAACGTGAAAACCAGAAGAATGTATTGAATAAATTAGGAGATGATGATGATTAGATAAATATACTAATTCATTTAAAAGAGTTTATGCCATATCTGTACTACATATTATAAAGTATTATATAGCAATACAAAGATTTTTGTCTAACTGTATTTATATTTGTGGTAAAATCTAAAGGTTTTGAAAATCTATGATCACAAGTGGAGAGTACTACATGTATATAGGGAAGAACCAGGAAAGTTCAGCCACCTTTTTTCATAATGAGCCATATTTCCCAAAATCTGCATTGTTGTTTGGAGAACTTGTCATTTGAAGTTTAGATACTCTGTTATAATACATTGCGGGTTATGATATTGAAGGTGATTGCATTTCAATATAGTACTCAGTTTTTAAAAAAATGGTCAAATGTCACAAGTCTCCTGCAGAGTGAAGAGTATTGAGCATACTCATAATGAGAGTTGAGCCATCCTGGGAGAGTTGTGTCACCTTGTAAATGGGAGTAGAGAAAGACATGTTTCGCTTGTAAATCTTCTTGTGTGACCTAGTATAAAGTGTTGGTACAATGATAATTGTCGCCATAAATATGCATGATTTCGTGAATGGAAATACAATGACATTTGCTAAGAGAGTCTAAAAACTGTCAGTTATGAAACAAAACACAAGGAAACACAAGTTTCACCACTTTTCTGTAGTCAAACATTCACTCGGAGTCCAGGAGTGTAACG
This sequence comes from Octopus bimaculoides, assembly GCF_001194135.2. Taxonomy (NCBI): domain Eukaryota; kingdom Metazoa; phylum Mollusca; class Cephalopoda; order Octopoda; family Octopodidae; genus Octopus; species Octopus bimaculoides. The sequence goes on from NC_068985.1 coordinate 116,801,812, forward strand.
TTCAAAGAAATCTAGAACGGTGATGACACAAGATATCAAAGATGATGTCAAAATCAGTGCAGGTTCCACCAATCGAGATTACAGCGAAACTGAAAATATGTGGTAATTTCTTTGTGATGTCTGACTTTGACCAAAGTGCTTCATCCTCGATAAATCTCCAATGCATAGGCTAAATGTTGCCTACACTGCCACAAAAATAGCTGTACCTATGTAAATAATAGAGAGAGAGTTTTAGCTCTAAGACTGGAATCTACTTTCGTAAGTAGTTTAGCGTTCTTCCTTCAATTCATGTCCATAAAGCTGTTATGCAACTATTTGCTACAACTGAAAAGAAAGATATGTGACACTCTGCCAACAGAAGGGGTTTGAACTTTCTTTCTGGAATACAAGTGATATATATAGGTGTCGGATCAACTCTCCCTATGGCTCAACTCTCCCTATGGCTCAACTCAGCTCGATCTCCTCTCTCTCTCTCTCTCTCTCCATATATATATATATATATATATATATATATATATATATATATATATATATATATATATATATATATATATGTATGTATATGAATATGTCTCCACACACATACACATATACATACATACGTGCATGCATACATACATGTATACATATATATATATATGTATATATATATGTGTGTGTGTGTGTGTGTCTGTGCGTGCGTGTGTGTGTGCGTGTATATATATGTATATATATATTATGTTGTGTGCGTGTATTTATATACTGGACGTGTAATTGAGCGAAAACTAAAGAAGTAAAGCAACAAAGAAGGGATACGTTTTATCAAATGTTGTATTTGTTCAACCCTAAATGACAGAAGAAAAATATCTTTACAACGTTTCGGACGGATGTTCTTCATAAAAAGAAAATCTAAGGAGGAGAAAGAAAGAAAGAAAGACAGACAGAAAGAAAGAAAGAAAGAGAGAAAGAAATAAAGAAATAAAGAAAGAAAGAAAGAAAGAAATAAAGAGAAAAATTGATTCAAAAATAAAAGAAAACTCCAAAGCTGTATTAGTTGCCAAGAAGGGAGAGAGAGACGCTATCGTATGAGTGTGCATGTATAGAAGAAGTGTGTTTTGAGATGGAGACTAGAGGAGGAACACTTGTGTGTGGAATTTTGGGTGTGTGTGTATGTCTATAGGACTGTGCATGTCTGAGAGTATAGTGACGTGGGCGAATATGAGTGTGAGTTGTTGGGTTGTGCCTATAACTGTATTGGGTGTGATGAATACGAGAATGTTGATAATGCAGAAGCGGAAACGAGTGGGAAATGAAAAGGAAGGCAAAAAGAATGTGATGTATATAGGAAAGTATAGAGAGAGGAGAAGTCCTGGGAGGAGATAGAGTGAATGAGAAATACACTGAACGGAGATGGAAAACGATGGGAAGAGATAAATAGCGATGAACTGAAAGGTAGTAGGAATGATTTAAGACAACATATTGCCATAAAGGTAGAAAAGCACTTACAGTAAAGATTTATTGACCTGTCGCTGTATCGTCAAAAGATCAAGAAGCTGGGAAATCAGACAAGGATTTTAAATCTAGATGTAAGTAAAATCTGTGAATATTAGTGACTAATATATACGAGCAGAAATAGTATGACTAAATGTAAAATGTAAATAGCTTCACATCTCTTTAGTAGAAAGAGCATAAAATTGGTGATGTATGAAAAAATTCTGTGATGATTTTTGCCGCCTGTATCTATAAAAGGTTACCTGAGAGTGAACAAGTAAAATGAAAGGGAAAGAGTTCAGCAAGAAAGTATAACACTAATTAACAATTAGAGTAAATATAAACTCGAAAGATAATTAGTGCCATAAGACAAAAAGACGAAATAAATATCAAAGTGACGAAATGAAAAAAAAGGAACTATCAGCGGGGGAATATATATATATATATATATATATATATATA
>NC_068985.1:116803942-116804892 GCF_001194135.2 Octopus bimaculoides
TATATATATATATATATATATATATGTATGTATGTATATATATATATATGTATAAATGTAGGTATGTATGTTTGTATTTATGCGTAGCGGAACATGATTAGTATAAAGACAATATTAAAGTACTAATGAAATAAAGGTAATAATTATCAAGTCGTGGTATTATTAGAGAGTGAGATCTTACCCACTGATTTACAGTGTATAAATACCATACAGTATTAAAGAACAAAATCATAATTGGAGTAAATTATTTAATCTAGTGATAAATGTTGAGAGTAAGTAGTAAGAGTCTATACAACTTATTTGCAAGGGCAATTAAGGGTGGCGATCTAAAAATACAATCCCTTTCCGTTGAAAAAGGGGTCAAAAACTGCTCCAAGAAATTTCTGGAGCTTAGCGAACGGTAGCGACCTGTAACAACTGAATTATATACAATAATTTATATAATTGTTTACAATTCTAATGTGATGTACACAGTAAAAGGACCGAAAGATGAACACAGAAGCCATTTAAACCAATTAAAAAAAAAAGATACACCAAAAACCAAGAGAGACAAGAGGAACAAACGGATATATGGTATGATTTGTTCGAGGTCCCAGAAACACAAGCGAAAGCGGAACCGACACGTAGGTCGAGTAGGAAGAGAAAACCTACAGAAAACAATTGCCCAAGGTGTCACAAAGTGGATTTAAGATCCGAACGACATGATTATTGAAGCAAACTTCTTACTATACATTCAATTCTGCGCATGTTTTTCCTAATTTTAATATTCCATTTTCTCCTTAATCTACGCTAATACATACATGGCTTTGTAGTGAGAAGCTTACTTCCCAACCAAACGGTTTTCGGTTCAATCCCATTGTATGGCATTTTGGATAAGTGTCTTCTACTTGCGAGTGGATTTGGCAAACGGAAAACGAAAATGTCCGTCGTATATATATATATATATATAT
>NC_068985.1:116805430-116811698 GCF_001194135.2 Octopus bimaculoides
TATATATATATATATATATGTATGTATGTATGTATATATGTATGTATGTACGTATGTATATATCCACGTATGTATGTATGTATGTATGCATGTATGCATGTATGTATGTATGTATGTATGTATGTATGCATGTATATATGTATGTATGTACGTATGTATATATGCACGTATGTATGTATGTATGTATGTATGTATGTATGTATGTATGTAGGCTTGTATGTATGCGTGTCTTTCTGTCAGCGTTTGTCACCAACCACTGCTTGGCAACGGGTGATGGTGAGATTACGTCCCCGTAACTTAGCGGTTCGGGAAAAAACAGATAGATAAAGTACCAGATTTTAAAAAATTGTTCGATAGAAAACGTCAAAGGCTGTTCATGGGACTCGAAATCGTCTACAAAATTCCTATCTTGTCTACAAGGGATCTAGCAGTTTTCGATGTTTTCCATCCAAAATGTGTTTTCAAAGTGATATTAACATGGATTTATGTATAGCATTTATTTATTTCGAGATCCTGTTCCTAAATACCAGTGTGTCTCAACTTACGTTGTTTCCAGTTACGTCTTTTCGACATTTTGTCTTAATCTTCATAAAGAAATTAATCCCAATTTCGATCAATTTATTGTACTTTACGTCGGTTTCAGCGAAGATATTTAAAAGCATGAAAATTGTGGAATGAAATGCTATTAAAAACCAATACTGAATTTGAAAAGCAAATAAAATAAACGTGGAAATGTGCACAAACCATTTATTAAAAGACATAAGCTAATACGTTTTCTAAAATGTTTTTCGTGTTTCGCCGCTTTTCGAGTTAAGACTAATATCTTGGTACCAATTACTCACGTAAGCTGAGGTGTGTTTGCAGATAGAAATATATGTGCATTAAGTGAGATGGAGAGAAAGAGAAAGAGTAGAAGAGTGCTGTGAAGAAATAGGAGAGAAAGAAGGAGAAAAAGAGAATTATAATGTGAAAGTTTTAACTGCCAAATGATGGGAAAGCAGTAAAGTAAAAATAATGTTACTATTAAGAAGTGCTCTAAAGTGGCATCGGATTTCATTCGTACAATAAAATTGGGGAAAATACATGAAAAGTGCTAACATTAAATGACATACAAAACAAAATGTTAGAATATTATGGACTGAAGCATACGGCTACTAAATATAAAATATAAATATCTTGGACTCGGTATAGATAAATACATATAAAATCGGTGATGTATGAAAAAGATTCCTCTGAAGTTTATATGGCGTACATCTATAAAAGGTTACCTTCGAGTGGGAAGTAAATAAAAAACAAATTATGATCAATAATAACAATAAAGTATAATGTTAATTAACAATTAGCTGAAATTTGTATTCGAAAGATAATTAGCGTGATGAAAATTGAAAAAATCAAAGTGGCATAGGGAATAATATAAAAACGGAGAACTACCATGCATGTATATATGTATGTATGCATGTATGTATGTATGTATGTACGCATACATGCATGTATGTATATATGCATGCAAGTATTATGTATACGTGCATGTATGTACGTTTCTATGTATATATGAATCTCTCTCTATATATATGTGTGTGTGTGCATATATATATATATATATATATATATATATGTATGTGTGCACATTACATATATGCGTAATGTATACTCATGAGGTCGATATAATACGCATATATATACATGTATATATACATATATATATATATGAGTATAAACATGCGCACACACATACATCCCCCATATATATATATATAAGAATAGAAATATTCCTTCTACTATAGAAACAAAACCTGAAATTTGAGGGAGCGGGTTAGTCAATTACATCGACTCCAGTGCTCAACTGCTACTTATTCATCGAAACCAAAGGATGAAAGTCGATCTCGGTCGAATTTGAACTGAGAACGTAAAGACGGGACGAAATGCCGCTAAGCGTGCTAACGATTCTACGAGCTCGGCGTCTTAAGAATAGAAACAATAATATCCTTTGTACTAAATGCAAAATGCCTGAAGTTTGGGGCAAATAAGATTAGTCGATTATATCGACCCCAATGCGTAACTGGTACTTGTTTCATCGAACCGGAAGGATGAAAGGTGAAGTCGACTTCGATGGAATTTGAACTCAGAACGTAAGGACGGATGAAATGCCGCTAAGCAATTTTCCCGGTGCACTAACAATTCTCCAGCTCTCCACCTTATGAATAGAAATAATAATATCGAAAAGTTAAAGAGCTTATAAAGATGAAACTTTGAATTCGTATTAAGTATAAGTATTGTACTAAGATATTTTACGAATTAAATGTAGCTGTTGGGGGTAAATACTTTCTAGTTCTTTCAAAGATTATGCTTTATATTTAATATTAAAATAGAGCAAAGTTTAGAGTAAGGGAAAATATTTCGATAAATATCTCAATAGAAATCAGAACAGTAGGCGTAAGGAGGGTGCAGATACACTATATCTATTAAGTTGAATAAAAGCAGAGACAATCTACTTTAAGATGCAGTTACATATAATAAGTGCATTAAATATTGCAACTATAATGGTGAAACTGTGCGGAAATATGTAGATTTTATACTTAGGAAAACAAAAAGACGTCTTGAATTTGAAGGATTTAGAAATTTTCAAAGGATGCAACGAAAATAAGATTAGAGGTAAGTCTAATGATAAGGAACGGGATAAATGAAAGAAATAATGATATCTGATTTTAGCACAGTGTCCACAGAATTGAAGGGAAGGGATGGATTAGTCGATTCCCTCAATTCTAATACTTGTCTTGTACTTTATTTTATTGAACTTTGACAGAGGAACATCTGGAAATTGTTCTGCAGTACTTGTTCTGCAATGGACAATTTTAACACACCATTCTTCCGACCCTCCAGCGATACTGAAACTTGCGATAAAGTTTAAAGTTGGTACGCGGATAAGAATTAAAAACTGACAGATTTTAAGCTCTAATGAAAATCTGACATATGAATATAAAAATATCTATAACACCCAATAAAACCATGAAAACCAATAAAGAATAATTAACAAACGATAATAGTTATGGGATTTCGGAAGCATGAGATTAATCTGTAAATGTACCCTAATTTTATATATATATTCCAGATATGTAAATGTAAAACATACACAAGGGCAGTCAGTTTGATAGAACTGCAAGCTGAGTGCATCAGTTGAAAGTTCCTGCGAAATGGAAGAAGTCTTCAATGTTTCGACCATACGTACTTCTATAGTAAAATAGAGAAAAGAGGAGCAGAAAATTGGCTTGAGGCGTGGTTAGCAAGGAAGACAACAGTGACCTGGTATGTATGTGTGTTCGCGCAAGCACGTGTGTGTTAGCAAAAACATGTGTATGATGCCAATCTGGGCCTGTGTATGGTGTGGGAGCTTGCATGTATGCCTAAAAACAAGTACGTGTGTGTATGGAAAAATGTGTGCGTGTGTTTGTGTGTGCGTGAGTGTACTGTGTGTTTGCCCGTCAGCGTATGTGTGCATGGGCGCTTATATGTATCGGAGAGACTCTCTAATACATGTATGGGATGTAAGAGGCAGTTAGGTGCGTCACACTAGATAGAAGTGTTATCTATATATTAGGGTGCGATGTAATTCAAAGGGCCAGCCTTGTCACACTGTGTCACGCCGAATATCCCCGAGAACTACGTTAAGGGTACACATGTCTGTGGAGTGCTCAGCCACTTGCACGTTAATTTCACGAGCAGGCTGTTCCGTTGATCGGATCAACTGGAACCCTCGACGTCGTAAGCAACGGAGTGCCAACACACACAAACATCAAACTGTTGGCTATATATAAGCATGTGTTTATGGTTATCTAATTTGGGTGGATTATGTATCATCAATTTATCTGTTTTGCTGCTGCTCTATATTCAGATTAGATGTTTGCAGTCTAAACTAATTTGCTGTGGGAATTTTGTTACAGCAGATATAATTAATTTGCTACTTTTCGTATCATAGTAAACAATAGCACTTAACAAGCCTTCTTATGAAACAGAGAAACCTTGTTCATTAATAATGCCGGGCTTTGTGTTACTTCGTGCAACTCAACAGTTTCTTTTCTATGGAAGTACATAAGCTGGATGTCAAGATTTGTGTTCCATGTGGTGTTTTTAAATACTTGTTTCGCATTACAGATGTACACTGACTCAAATAACATTTAAATGTCACCTACAAGACAAACAGAAACGCATTCTTTGGTGACGTTGTAAGCCTAAAAAGAATACCGGATATAGGCCTACTCCAACCAAAGGAAAACCGCGTGGAAGATGTATACTACAAACTCAAAACTCCTTTCAGGATAAAAGTATCCAGGAAAATTTGATGAAGATGGTGCCATACTTTTGTTTAACAGGAAACGGAGTGAAATGTGTATACTATTGGAAATGTAGTTAGACTAGGATCCGGCCAAAGCATGTGAGAATGTGTAACTCTATCTGGAAAGTAGATGATATAAAAGCTTATTTCCGCTTTTCGAAACTGACAGAGACATAGAGATACTCAGAAGTAATGTGTTACTAAACTACCGATATCCAAGTGACTGAGGCAAGACAGGATCAGAATCTGACGTTTACATTTCGTTTTTACTTAGCTTTGTACAGGCAAATGCATAAAAAATCCTGTCTTCTTGACACCCGAAAAGCTTAAGTGTGCATACACTGCATTGTGGAAGAGACGTCGAAGTGGTGCATTACTGACGAGTCAGTTGTTAAAATCTATTACACTGTACAACAATTTTTTTTTTAATCTTTGATCGGGTTTATTTCCTATTTGATTCTATCAAGAAATCAAAGGAAATGACTACTATTCACTTCAAACTTTGCTTTGGTGATCTGGACATCAATGTTTTGAAACTGACATATTTTCCATTAAATTTCAGACAGATTCAGTGCTGAGTCGCTGAGGCAGAAATATCTTTATAGCAAATATTCTGCTCGATATCACAGATTTTATTGTCACTTGTTTGACCTAAACACTTGAGCATATCCTTTTGTCACTGAATACATGTGCATCTTTGATCATGATCAGTAGGAGTATTGGGGCAGCATCATAGCCATATGTTAAGACGGATTCTTTGGGGGCTTGAATACATGCAAGAAAAGCAAAGTTTGCAGGAAATATAAGCCATTTTTCATACTTTCTAGGGGTTAGCAAACAGGAAATAGCAGATGCTACCCAAGGACAAAAATTATGTTATACAGTGTTATGTAGAAACCATAATTCTATGTAATTGAAGTTCATGGAAGTCTGTGATGGAGAATGAATTTTAGGCTTTGTATCTTGATGTAGAAAGGCAAACGTAGAGGCATACTGTCGTAGAGAGAGCAACTGAAATTCTGGGGAAAATTAGCAGCATGAGTGATCGTCATGTTGCTGCCGCTTTTTCCCAGAATTTCAATAGACGTAGTTCCGAAGAAAATCTAAGCAGGATCAAAAACATGCGATGTCATTAGAATAAAAACATCATGTGCTAATGCAGTAAGGTGCTAAGAAGAGTAGCGATTTTATTCCCTCCAGCTCCAGCCTGGGAAAAGGTTATGGTAAGAGTACAATTATTTTGTATAAAATATTCAATAAAACTACTTTAGATCCACTTCGGAAGATCTCATGTTCGACGTCCAGTCTGGACATCGTGGTTGACCGAAACGGTATTGAGAACTTTATGCAAATACTGAATGACCTGAAGGAGACTAAGACTTGCTTTGATTACACCAAAAGACAAAATGACAGATGCGAGGTAAAACAGAAGCAAAAGCAGACATCTAATAATATCTAAAGCGTACGATTATCTATCAGCATATAATTATCTTGCAAGCGTAAGGGCAGCCGTTCAAAAACTCGGCATATTGGATACGAGTAAGTTTCAGGGGCAATCGGGAAAGAATACGCAGCATTTCGAGGACATCCTCTCGACAGCATTACAGTGCACCGACCATACACCCAAACTGATGTGAAGCTCCCCCCACCTACTGTTTTGACAGACTAGTATTCGACTTCATTTCCATTTCAGAGTCATAACCTCTCCAGCTAGGTTTCCCTCTGGCCTGACACACTTTGAATTATATGTATGAAACATTGAAGCCAGCAAAGAGAAAGATGTCATAACAAGAAAAAAAAACAACAACAATAATAATAATAATAATAATAATAATAATAATAATAATAATAATAATAATAATAATAATTATTATTATTATTATTATTATTATTATTATTATTATTATTATTATTATTATCATTATAGCTGTTGTTGTT
>NC_068985.1:116812466-116814406 GCF_001194135.2 Octopus bimaculoides
ATATATATATATATATATATACATACAAGGATATATTTGTATATATATATATGTGTTTGTTTGTAGATATATATATGTATATAATTATATATATATATATATATATATATATATATAAGTATTATTATTATTATTATTAAAGCTGTAAGACCGTCGCAATAAAAGCTACTCAGAGTTTCACGTACCCGTTCGTCGGACAATTTAGATATAATAATAAAGCATATTACTCTACGTCCGTTATTCGAGTACTATCTTTTTATTTTTCCCACCTTGTTTCACATTTATGTCCTTACTTTGGTATGCATGTATGTGTGTATGCATGTATGTGTGTATGTATGTATGTATGTATGTATGTAAGTATGCATGCATGTATATATGTATGTATATATGAAGAGGGGTATTGATTAAAAACACATAATTATGTATGCATGTATTAATATATGTGTTTATGAGTGTCTGTGTATGTGCGTATGTGTGTTTATATGTCATAAATATCTATATATATATATGTATATATATATATATATATATATATATATATATATATATATATATATATATATATATAAGCATATATCCGTAGATATCATTGTGTGAGTGTTTCTGTGCGTATGGCGTATATTTGTATATGTATGCATGGATAAACAAAGATCCATATGGACATATAGGAATATAATGCACATGAAATCAAAATGAGAGCTATATAAAGTTGTTGAGCTTAAAGTAATGGCGAATGTGCAAAATGCGTACAATGCATATGCACGCTCAAGTGCAACAAGAAAATTTATACATATAAACATGCATAAATAGCTAATCAAATATATACACATAACTAGCAATTAATATATAATAAAAGATTTTTGTGATGCGTAGAATTTGTACGTACAAATATATGTATATATATATATATATATACGCCATGAAGAACACCCTTATATTCTAAACATAAACAATCCTTGTATAAGCTTTATGATATATGTAATACATATAATTATCTTTATTGTAAATAAATATTGTCATTGATTATATTTAAACTCACAAATCCTGAACATGCATAAATTCTGAAACAATAAAAGACAAACACACATATATGTATATAATATTTTGCACGTCTATTTTCTTATTCTAAATTAGGTTTCCACTGTGAATATGGTAAATGAAAACTGAAAGAAGCCTAGCGTATACACACACACGCACACACACACACACACACACACGCACGCACTCACACACACACACACACATGTACGTATGTATGTATGAAAGTTCAGGAGGCGTAGGCGTGGCTGTGTGGTAAGAAGCTTGTTTTCTAACCACATGGTTCCGGGTTCAATCCCACTGTATGACACCTTGGAAAAGTGTCTTCTACCAAAGGCTTGTGAGTGGATTTTGTAGACGGAAACGTAGAGAAGCCCGTTCTATACACCCATATATATGTGTGTGTGAGGTTGTGTGTGAGTTTGTGTGTGTGTGTGTGTATGTTTGTCTCTCCAGCCTCGCCTAACAGCCGAAACTGGTGTGTGTATGTCCCTTATTAGCGGTTCGTTAAAAGAGACCGATAGAATAAGTACTAGGCATACAAAGAATAGGTCCTGGGGTCGATTTGCTCGACTAAAAGGCGGTGCTGCGGCATGGCCACAGTCAAATGACAAATTTGTAACTACAGATAGTATCATTAAAGCCTATTGGACATTATTTGCCCTAAAATATGTATAAAGTACTGCAGTTCGCTTGGAGTTGCTTCTTAAAAATTGGTGCTGTTGGCGATGGTATTGAAAGGCGTTTTAGGGATATTTGTGGTTACTGTTTTCTCTAACGCAACCCTGCGAAGGCCTGTGACTTATTGCTTAGAACAGGGCTAAAAGCAACAGTGACATCCACCCCTAGGGGTCAGCCACACTTAAGTGGCAATATACTACACTATATATATATATATAAAG
>NC_068985.1:116815447-116816234 GCF_001194135.2 Octopus bimaculoides
AGGGCTAAAAGCAACAGTGACATCCACCCCTAGGGGTCAGCCACACTTAAGTGGCAATATACTACACTATATATATATATATAAAGAGAGAGAGAGACAGACAGACAGACTGACAGACACAGAGAGAGAGAGACAGACAGACAGACAGAGACAGAGACAGAGAGACAGAGAGAATCAAGAAGGTTTCTTTCAGCTTACGTCTACCCGAAGGGAACCGAGATAGTGCCGCATTATACTGTGCCTCGTTAGAATGTGATTAGTCTGCTATTTCTACTTAGCTGCTTCTAAATGAAGCAGCCGGTTGTGGCCTTTCTCATTGGGTTACACTAAAAATAGACACTTGATAGCATTGGTTGTAATATCGTTCAGGCTATTTGTTGTGTTAATATTGCTGTTGTTGTTCTTCTTGTTGTTGTGGTTATGATGCTGTTGTTTTTGTTGTTGATATTTGCAACGGCGGAGTTGTAAATAAATGTAATGTCAGTGAGAGAATTAAGAGAGAAACTAGCGAGGTCTTGTCTACCATTCGTTATTTATTATTAGACCATTCACTATGTAAGCCTTTGATATCGGTGGCGCCCTCCACAATGTTTCATTGTACAACGGCGATTTTAATATATTCCGCGGAGCGATGGTGGTGTCGATGGACCTCCGAAGGGAATCTACAGCGGTACTGGTTCTGAGGATGAGAGTTGTGGCAGCAGAGAAGGTGGTTGGGTGGTGGGGTGACGGCAGCTAAGGTGGTGGTGGTGGTGGTGGTGGTGGTGGAGTGGGCTAGAGAGATGGT
>NC_068985.1:116816861-116820174 GCF_001194135.2 Octopus bimaculoides
ATATATATATATATATATATATATATATATATATATATATATATATATATACACATACATACACATATATATGGATGTACTGTACAGTCATATATACAGAAAGAGAGAGGGGGAGGGGTTAGAGTGAGAGAGAAATAGAGAAAGCGTAAGAGAAACAGTGCATGTGAAGCTCATACAGGTGTGGTGACTGAAACTGATAAACGCACGCTAGCAAACACATAAGCATGCACACGCACTAACACACACACACACACGCACACACAAACACACAACGTACGTATGTTATGTATATGTCCATGTATGTATGTATGTATGTATGCATGTATGCATGTATGTATGTATGTACGTACGTATAATGTATAAATCTTGCTATCCGTTTCTACAAATGTGATATCCATTACAAGTCTGACCGATAGACATCTTGATAGGTAATCAAGTGCACGAGCATACAATCAGACATTCAGACCTAATATGAATTCATTCATATACACATATATATGTATATGTTCACACACACACACACACACACACACACACACACACACACACACACACACATACACACACTTATATTATATACTTATACATATACATACATACATACATATATATATATATATATATGTTTATATATATGTATGTATGTATGTTTGAATGTGTGTATATTATACGCACATACACTCACACACACACACATATTGCTAAAGAGAATGAGAGAAAGGGTGAAGGAAAGAAGGGAGGTGGAGTTCATAAATAGAAAATGATTAGACAGACAGACAAACAAATGACAAACAGATGACAGGTAACATCGTAAGCAAACAAATGAGTAAGATATTGGAATTATATCCGTGATTTGATGTGTATTGCTTTCTTTCCTATATTCCTACTTCTTCTCTTTTCTTGTTGTAGTGACGTTGCAAACGTTTATTGACGCCTTTGATTAGTGCAAACCAATAAAACGATCTTGTAGGACTTAATGGAAAGGTGTGGCCGGTAAGGCCTTGCACTTAACTTTTAGTGTTATTGTCGAAAGCCTGAGGGGGATGCAAACAACTTACAAGTTATTCCATTTGCATTAAGCACAAATATTAGCAGGTACTATCGAGTCAACATGAAACTTCTGTGTGAAAATCTCATCTGATAGAAGTAACAGCTAATGTCCTTAGAATTACCTGAAAACGTCCTGTAGATATCCTTTATTTCTACTATAAGCATGTGTCAGCTACGACAAATTATGCATATTTATCTATTTGACAAGATCTGGAATTCAGGGATCCTACGGCGTGCTAGTCTGCTTGCCATTATGGAAATCTTCATTGAGTGAAACTTACGCTGGTTGGGTCACGTAGATAGGATGGGAGGATGGGTAAAAACAGACCCCTCCTAGCTACAAATACTTTACTTCCAGCTATACCAGGGGAAAAGAATGCATAGAAGTCCTAGAATGAGATTCGAAAATTCTCCAAAAGAGAATATGAAGAAGACGGGAATTTCATCATAATAAATGGAAAAATCAAGCTCCAAACCGACTTGTATGGAGAAAGCTTATCAAGTCATGCCAAACCACAATCAGTCATTGTCACAACGATTGACTGAAGGTGACATCGTGTAACATGATTTGTGCCGTTGTGTAGCAACTGTTATTTCCTATTTGCTAACCCCCAGAAAGTATAAAGGATGGCTAATATTCCCTTCAAACTTTGCTTTTCTTATATTTATTCAAACCCCAAACGATACCTCTCAACACATTGCTATCATGCTCCTCCACTATTCCTGTTCATGATCAGAGATGCAGATATCGTCAGCCACCTAAGGGACATGTTCAAGTGGTTAAGTTCAAGCAACTGAAAAGCAAATCCGTAGTATTGAGTAGAATATTTGCTATAACGGTATTTTTGCATCAGCAACTCAACACCGAAATTGTCGAAATGTAATGGAAAGATGTCAGTTTCGAAGCGTTGATGTCCAGGTCGAAAAAGCAAAGTCTGAAGGAATGGTAGTCATTTCCTTTGATTTCTAGATAGAAGCAAGTAGGAAATAGCATTTACTGATCAAACACAAAAACAGAAATTAAAGATTTGTTACACAGTGTAATAGGATTGAGACTTAAAGCTTGAGGAAAAGTGATTGGCTGACTACAGCGACCCCAGCTTAATGGGTGCTTATTTCATCGTCCTCGAAATGATGAAATGCAAATCCGACCTAGATGGAATGCAAAGTAAGAAACGTAATGCTAGACAGAAATGCCACTTAGCGTTTTGTCCGGTATGGATTCACTCATTTCATCGCCTGCAGTGACTTCTTGATACATGGACATAACAAATACTCAGTATGAGAAGATCGGGTGCGGCTCTTTCGGTGCTGACGAATTGTTGCCGCTGACTTGATATCCGACATATTGTCCAGGTCGTAAGCTGGCTCAGGTGGTAAAAATAATGGACGCGCTCGCATATATCTTTCATTTGTTTCAGTCATTAGACTTCGGCCATGCTGGGGCAGTGCCTTAGAAAATTTTCTTTAGTCGACTGAACATTGTTTTATTAAAGCCTGGTACTTATTCTATCGATCCTTTTTCTACCGGCCTCTTTTGCCGAACCGCTAATTTACGGGTACGTTAAAACACGAACAACAGTCTGCCATAAGGACTGCAGTTCTAGATTTACTCTTGGGGTTCAGACCCGAAATTTTCCCCTTGAGTGGATAGGTCCATATTGCAGAGGAGGTAAGCAATCAGAGTTTAGCTTCTCTTTCAAGGAATCCCTTCCGAGGCTGTCAAATTCTTCCTCCCCATTTCATCAGCTTGAACCTGTGAATAAGGACAGTTCTACCGGCTTGTACCTTAAGCCACACGAGAAGGTTAGTTTTGGGACTTGGTTCACAGGGTTTATTTAAGACGCATACCACAATGATCATTTTTTTAAACCGCGAGGGCTCATCTAACCCCACTACAAACCCTCGGCCGACCAACCGTAGAAGCTTATTAAATCAGACGTCCGAATGAATAGTCAACATGTCGTTGCTGATTTTCTATAGTTCAGAACTACACCCACCCTAACTATACAGTTTCTTTGCACAAAATCTTTCAAAAGCTTGCAGTAGGTTTTCAGAAAAGAAAGAATGAGGGACGGTTGGGTGTGGTTCTGAACAAAAGGAAATCAGCAAACAGGAGATGACTATTCATTCGAGGGGAACCAATTTAATAAGGTCTCAGAGATACTAAACACACACTCACACACATACATATATGCATACATGCATACATACACACACACATATATATATATATATATATATATATATATATATATATATA
>NC_068985.1:116821135-116821783 GCF_001194135.2 Octopus bimaculoides
TATATGTGTGTGTGTGTGTGTGTGTACATATAAGTTTGTGTGTTGTAAAATAATATACACACACGCCAAAACGCATCAGTACTAACACACACATATGTGTGCGTATACATATGTATAATATACACATGTAAAGATAGAGATATAAATAACGAATTTATGGATACAGACAGACAGACAGACAGACAGATAGACAGACAGGCAGATAGATAGAGAGATAGATAGATAGACACTCACACACTCAGACACAAACACAGACACAGATACACGTAGACAAACACACACACACACACATACACACACACGCACATACATACGTACACACGAACAGATATGTTTCAAGGTTTATTCGTGTATTAATATTTTAAATTTGAAACAGGAAATTCGTGATGCACACTACTCGATTAAACAAATTTATTCTCACATAATCTAACACATGTACATACGTTCAACAACGAATATATGCCCAGTCACACGTAGTATATTTATATGTATGTAAAATCGACGCCATCATATATGTTTGCATGTAAACCCTCAATATATGCATATGCACATGTACTCCGAAAATAGCACTTTCATATCATCTGCAGGAGAGAAACGTATATGCAATATATATACATACACACACACACACACACACATAAATATATG
>NC_068985.1:116822297-116823294 GCF_001194135.2 Octopus bimaculoides
ATATATATATATATATATATATATATATATATATATATATATATATAGGTAGATAGATAGAGAGATAGATAGATATGTATGTATGTATAGATGCATGTATGTACGTATGTATATATCTATGTATGTACGTATTCATGTATGTACAAATGATTCTTAAGCACATTTCTAAGGGGCGAATAGAAAACGATTCAGCCTCTTATTGATCCCTAAATTCTAATACATCTAACATCATTTCGCTATTATAAGTCTTTCATTATTCCTTTCCTCAATTATGAATTAATATAAGAGGGAACGTGTTTATTTTGTTATCATATACTTATATTTCCTCTCATTTTATAATTCATATATTTATTGTTTTTGTTGTTGCTGTAGTTCTTCTTCTTCTTCTTCTTCTTCTTCTTCTTCTTCTTCTTCTTCTTCTTCTTCTTCTTCTTCTTCTTCTAATTATTATTATTATTATTATTATTATTATTATTATTATATTTTCGGAAGAAAGAGAAAAATTAATTGCAATAACCTATTTGGTTTTCAGATCATTTTATAACATTTTTATATGGCATTTAAGTTAGATCTTTGTTAGCATTCATAAATGTATGATCAGATCCTAAGAGTTCACACACACACGCACACGCACACACACACACACGCATATATACCTCTATACTTACCTACGTACATAAATGCGTGTTCTGGTGCGGATGTGTGTATCTGTATTCCGTGCGTGGAATTATTTCTAAATTATATTAAACCGCACAACCAACCCTCATAGACTTAGTTTTAGCCATTTGCAATAAGTACATAGGTGAAGTCTTAGAGAGCCTCGTATGACAAATTTGCATAGTGCCGTTTTTCAGCACGATTTATGTTATCAACATACACAAACACAAATACACACACACACACACACACACACTCTCACTCTCAGTCACACAAACATACACACACTTCCTCTCTCTCTCTTTCTCTCTCTCCCTCTTTCTCTCTTTCTGTGCATATA
>NC_068985.1:116823677-116826177 GCF_001194135.2 Octopus bimaculoides
ATATATATATATATATATACATATCTACATATACGTATATATAAATGTTTGTGTTTGTTCATGTACATTTTGTATGCGTGTGTGTGTATTTGTGTGTGTGTATGTTTTTGTGTTTCTGAGTGTCTGTGTATGTACATACATACATAAATATATATGTGTATATATATATATGCATAGATATGGTGATTGCTCAATATTCACAAATGATTACTGCTTCTCTGTGCTGCCTCGTTGTCAATACCGGTATTTGAAAATGTTCAACATAACACAAGAAGTAACGTCCTCATATAGACAAAAGTCCGTACATAGCTTGAAAACTGCATCGTAATTAGAGACTTCGAGAAACACAATGACAACTAGAAGTAGTTTCTACTTAACTACACTCGGTATGAGAACATAATTATATTTGGGAATTCGCCAAGCTGCTATCTATGACCAACTAATTAAGATCAACATTTTAAAAGTTGAATATATTATTTTGGACTCTTGAATAAAATCACTAATTGACAATACAATCTATCACTAGTTGTTCCTACCTTACGGTTCATTCAACCGAAGTATATTGAACATACAAAAGTTTCTATATGCAACTCGATCTACGAGGAATTTTATTGTACTCTACCACAACTTCAACCCAATTTTCTTCAAACATCGAGCACACATCGGATACAGGCTGAGAGCTAGAATGTAGGTGTCTGCTATTAATATGTTTACTGCGTTCCAAGATGCAATCTATGTATCCATAGATTTCAAAAGAGTTCTTTTGGAAAATACCAACCGAAATATCAACATTGTTGTGAGGATTTGAGGATTACTGGGAGTGACCAGTATGTGTTATACAAATAATCTAGGAAAGTACTAATTGGTAGATGGACATGCAGCAATATACTTCTTGAAAGTATATTGCTGCATGTCTTATACAGGAAAGACTTCGTTGGCACTCCGTTGGTTACGACGACCAGGGTTCCAATTGATCCGATCAACAGAACAGCCTGCTCGTGAAATTAACGTGCAAGTGGCTGAGCACTCCACAGACACGTGTACCCTTAACGTAGTTCTCGGGGATATTCAGCGTGTCACAGTGTGACAAGGCTGGCCCTTTGAATTACAGGCACAACAGAAACAGGAAGTAAGAGTGACAGAAAGTTGTGGTGAAAGAGTACATCAGGGTTCGCCACCATCCCCTGCCGGAGCTTCGTAGAGCTTCAAGTGTTTTCGCTCAATGAAACCGCGATCCTATGACCACGAGTCAGCTGCCCTAACCACTGGGCCATTGCGCCTCCACGCGAAAACAGTAGCAATAACAGATACAACTATTGCTACAACAGGACCACCAATACTACCGCAGGCAGCAGGAACAACATTCGGCTACCGATTACTTAGTTTACATACCTGGTTACAACACTAACATTCCCGCGAACAAAATTATTTCAAGAGACATCTATGCTCAACACAATCCTGACATTCAAACATTAAAGATAACTTACATCGAAATATGTAAGTAAAACAAGAACGAACGCGAATACAGTCCCACTTATTTCACCAAAACATTTACAGCAATAATTTCTTATAGATTAATTTCTGCTCCACACATTTAGGTGCAACAATCGACTTGGCAAATATTCTCCAAAAGTATCATCTTGACACACTTAAACATCACTGAAGGAAGCAAAATCGCTTTCATAAGAACGGTGAAAGCCAATTAAGTGTAACAACAAGCCGTTCATATTACACTTTTCTCGGAAAACGCGGTTAATTTCAGATGGTCCCTACCATGCAAAGTATTACGGTGACCAGCACTTCGGTGTATATATAAGGAGTTATGTATCGTCGGAACAGCGGATGTAGGTTTTTCGTCTTTATCTTAGAAAGTGTGACTCTTGCTTCCAAACCACATGGCTCTCACTGCGTGGAGAGTTGGGCAAATATCTCCTAATATAATTTCGGGACGACCAAAGCAAAGCATGTCAGTGGACTTGGTAGACGGCAGTTGAAATAAGCCCGCCGTATGTGTGCTGTGTGTGTGTGTGTGTGTGTGTGTGCGTCTGCGTTTTTCCCCTCCACCGCTTGACAACCGGTGTTGGTGTGTTTACGTCCTCGTAACTTAGTGGTTCGGCAAAAACACCAATATAATAAGTACTAGGCATAAAAATAAGTCTTGGGATCGATTTGTTCATCTAAAAACCTTTCGAGGCGGTGCTCCAGCATCGCCGCACTCAAATAATTGAAACAAGTACAAGGTAAAAGATTGAAAACATAAGATTAGGATAGAAAAGTCACATAGTGTTCTACAGGCACGATACACACACCGGTCAATTTGGCGGCAGAACCTGAGGCTATCTAGCACAACTACACAAAGGTTGACTCGTTGAAACATATCTACTTGGAGAGGCTACAAGAGCTAAATCTCTGCTCCCTGGCGAGAAGGGGAGAAAGATATGCAGTGACATACATATGGAAGTTCCTGGAAGGTCTAGTTCCCAACTTTGGAATCAAAAGC
>NC_068985.1:116828577-116829792 GCF_001194135.2 Octopus bimaculoides
AAGAAGAAGAAGAAGAAGAAGAAGAAGATGATGACGATGATGATGATTAACAACAACAACAACAGTAATAATAATGTTAATCCTTTCTGTTCAAGTCACAAGGGTTGCACACAATAACAAAGCGTTGTTGGGATGTACACATGGTGCATGAAAAGAGCAGAAAACAGTAACAATTAAGAATAAATGTTCGAACAATAAAATAACCCCAAAAGGAGGGAAGCTCTACCCAGTAACAACCAAGGATCACCGTTTCCTGACCACAACCAAAAACCAAGGACAACTCGAACGGGTACCTCTCTTCTTTCTATACCCTCCGTCTCACTAGCACATACTCACAGCAGCGTTTCCCCTCTTTGAAGGTGAATGTGGCCGGCGATCTTGTGGATAACGTCTGGTTCAATGTGGAAGTGTGCTTCCACACTAATTCCAGACGAATTTTCATGACGGGTCCGTTTCACCTCCATTCCAAAACAATACACACTAAAATCCAAAATAAATTTTCCTCCAATGGAATTCCTGAAATTCTTATTCTCGCTATCCTCCTTCCTCTATACGATAGAGGAAACACATTTTTCACTCCCATAGGGAACCAGTGTTTGGCGGCTAGAGCTTCACTTCTGAAGAGCCTTGAAATGCTTGCAAACTGCTCTGCTTTCGAGATATGCTGAATATCGATTATTATCTCTTTCATTGTACCTACCTCATATGCCTGACCAGCTGTCCCCGGCGGCTCTGTGTTTTTAGAAACTCATTTATAATTTTTTTTTTCTTTCTGCAAACATCTCGGTAGAGGATATGGTAATGTCCGCCTGCGTTTTTACCAGACAGAAATCTCAATGCTGGTCTCGAAACTACATTGCTATTCCTCATAGTAAGAAACATTTCTATTTTTGTCCAAAAGAGCAAAATTAACTCATGCAGTACCTCTTTCCGAGTTTCTAGGTTTTGTTGAGGAAAAGAATGAGGAATCCGTTAGAGTTGAAAGATATTTGATTTTAATTGAATGGTAGAAGATATATGTCGTTCTGCTTGACTTTCACTGTAGTTTCTTTCAGCTCTCCTCTCTCTATGTCTCCCTTTTTTGTGCGTATGTGTGTCTGCCTCTCTCTCTCTCTCTATCTCTCTCTCTCTCTCTCTCTCCCTTCTCTCTTTGTTCTACTCTATTTCATTCAAACTCTCACATAACACTTGTATCTATATATATATATATATATA
>NC_068985.1:116830701-116835701 GCF_001194135.2 Octopus bimaculoides
GAAAAAATTATTAAGAATAAAAGGTTAAACTTTATATATATATACAAAGTTTTGATTTTAAAAAAACTTTAACGATATTATAAACTATAAAGATTAATAATTAATCAAATAATATTAATCAAAAATAAGCGAAAATATATCAACACTATTCCAATCGAAGTTCTAATATTATGTTGAAATGAAACTATAACTTCTAAATAATATAGTGTTAAATAAGTTATCTATTAAAATAATCTATAAAGAAACAAATGAATAGTATAAAAACAAGAATACATATTATTTTCAAATAGTAGAAAATCTTTAGCAAAGTGAAAACAGTACTTATCCAAATTTTTCCGTATATAAATGTAGTTTTATATATAAGTGTATGTACACATAAATGTGTACTTGAATAGATACATGCTTTCTGGCATGCTTGCATTTACTATATATATGTGTGATATATTAATGCTTATATATGTTAAGCATGCTCACATCCGTATATCCATTTGTATACATCTGTGTATTTACATATGCATAAACGATGAGCATTAGTACATGAGTACGAACAAGCGTGAGTGTATATATGGTCATAACTATATTAATGGTTGTGGGAGCCTTTGTGCACGTATATTTTTATATTTCTATAAGTAGTTTCGTTTTTATAACCGGGTTCCAACTCGGGTCGCAGCAACAAAGTCCACACACCACATCTCTCGCTCCAGCATCACTGTCTCGAGCTCCTGGTTACATTCCATGTGCGTGTATGGGATTAAGTTGTTCATCTAAGCGTGCCGCCGTTTCCCTATTCTTATATCACCATGAGGTGACTCCATAAGACGCATTTGGAAGCTTCCAGTCCAGAGCGGCGCACAAGATAGTCAATGATGTCTTTGCTTGATCTTCTCGCTAACGTTTGGCAGGACTCCATAAAGACATTCGTTTGTCACATGTTGCTGCATTTCACATTTGGGGCAATTCGTCGCATCTTCAGTAGCAGCAATCTAATTCGTTTGATAATTTCTTTCTCAACATCTCCATTAACATAACTAAGCTTTCATACCTCCATGTTTCACTATAGTTTTGATCACACACATATTAGCAATCATTAAACGTATTCAATAGATATAAGATTTAATCGCTTATGTATTTATTTAGCTTTTATACTTATTAGAGCACAAGATTCTATATCTTTAACACATGGCGATTTCACTCCCACAACATATGTCTACGGGACATGTAATTTATCTCCACAAACGTTTTTAAAAACCTTGTCATAGAGATTTGCACTCGAAATATCAAGATTAATTAAATATTTCTAACGTAACGTTGCTATATTTGTCATTGTTATATTTTTACTTGTAATATGCTTGTTGTATTACTGTTGCTTTGTATAACATTACTATCTTATACATGTCCCTCAGAGCTTCCAGCAAACTACAGCATTCTTCTAATTATCAATTTTAATTATTTAAACTCATTTCTATAATTGTGTGGATGTATATATATATATATATATATATATAAATTAAGGTACTCAGAAATCTGGATGTTTGTACATTTACAGATTTTTATTAACGTCACATATTAAATAAAGCGCTTTTCACCTAGTCGTGTAGGATTTTCAAATTGTTTTGAGAATACCTTGCAGAGGGTCTCTCTCTCTCTCTCTCTACATATATATATATATATGTATGTATAAAATATGCTTCTATAGATATACCTATAAAATTAAACACACATATATAAACATATATAAGAGAGCGTGCGATTCTGTGTATGTATATGAAAGTTTGTGTGTATGTGTGTGTGGTGTGTGTGTGACTGGGGGAAGGGCTACTAAAAAACTACTCAGGTGGATTTGTGGCGATATGTACATTTAGCGATTTCATATGGTGCGTATTCGCCGAAATATCTTCCCAAACTGTTAGACAGAATTTTATGTAACCGTTCATCAGATTATTGTGATGATACAGAGAAAGGAAATTTTATGAATTGTTCGTATACATAATCATTTGTGGCGACCAAAGTATTTAATAAGAATTTAAGCTGATTTGGTGACTAATTCTACAAAGTAACGGTCTATAATTTGTGACAAGTTGAGTTGTAACGAAGAGATATTGATATTTAAATCAAAAAGCGCTGTGTAAACGCGAGTTGCAAAATGCATAGAATATGAAAAGAAATAGAAATTTTTTTTTTTGCAAATTCTTCTAAATAGATTAAAAGGAATAGAAAAACAGTTAGAGAATAAAAAGGTTTTACATGAAAATGACTATCAAAATTAATGATTGAAACCTGTAGTTGAGATAAACATAAGTAAGCAAATAAAAATACACTAAAAATAAAAGAAAAGGGAAAAAGGTAGTTAGTGAAATGAAAAAAAAAAAAAAGAAACTAGTGAGATAACGAAAATAAGAGATAAGAGGAAGAAATTACAGGAAAATACCTATTGATGTGATAAGGGCTAAGAAGGCGTGAAGATAAGACTAAACGCTACATGTATGTAAGTATGATTTTATGATGTATCCAATATAGCTTTCGGTGGAGCGGTAGAAGTTGGTCAAATGTTTATGGATTGGTGATAAACTGAGACAAAACTGAGGGCGAGAAAAGGAAAAAGTTAAAGATAATAGGGAGTTAGAGACACTGAAATAAACAAAGTACGAACCGACAGACGCAATAAAAATTCTGAACAAAAATACAGTGTAAATATAAACATATGAAAATATAAATACATAAATATACGTTTAACATATATATACATAGACATACACATATATGATGTACACACACACTCATACACATACAAACAACACCCAAAATAATATAGCATATAAGTATGTGACAATATATGCATGTATGCTCATAAACGCGTACATATATAACCATGTGTACATATATACAAATATAACTATCTCAAGGATAAATTTCATAATGAATAAAAAAAATGTAAATTAATTGTTCTATAACAGAAAAGATATGAGTAGTATTTAATCAGACGATAAGACGATCTGGTTCATTCGCTTCAAAGGTTTTGCATACTAACTACATTTTTGTTTTAATAAGTAACGCTTGCCATAAGATGTAGATGTGATTATAAAGGTAAAAATAAGAAATATAAATTGTGCAAATAATTTAAAATAACATATCATAAAATAGACTTAAATTAACGTTTGATAGAAATGTTCATGACATTAGTAGAACTTAACAACAGTAGATGTATATAAAGACAAAACGAATAGTATATAACAACAAAAGAAATTGAGTATAACGAAGTTAAACGGTGTGAAAAAAGGAAAAGTATTGGGCTATTTGAGAATATATATGTGTGTGTGTGTGCGTATACATATATATACGTAGATATACATACATGTATATACATCATGATGATGATGATGAAGTATATATATGTATGTAAATATATATTTAAATTCTCAAATAGCCCAATACTTCTTTGTGTGTGTTTGTGTATTGACGCACACATAACGACATAAGTAAACCACGTTGCGCAATACTCATTTCATACATTATCATGAAATCTGCAGTGATAGCCTCATTTCATATGAATTCAATTAAAAGCATTGACAATGAATATTTAAAAATGCATCGAAAGGGCGATGCATACTCTGCGCGCAGATAGATATTTTCGCAAATGATAGAGTGGCTCACATTACATTGGTTGCCTATGCTTTTTAATTGAATTAGCCTTTTCAGTTTTTTTTGGTGTAATTAAGAAATCAACTTGTAAATAAACGAAACCCTCGAATACATCAGTGTACACACACATACACACGCACGTACACATACAAGCACACACAGAGAGGCTTATACGCATCTATGTATGTATGTATGTATGTATGCATGAATGTATGGATGTTTGTATGTAAGTATGTATGTATGTATATATGAATGCACAGGTGTCTACGCGCATAGGTACGCCATGATTTATAAACACGCAGACAAGGCTCGCTTCATATGAAAAAGAAAGGGAGAAAAATAATACGACCACTTTCCGGGAAATTTGTAAGTTCGCTTTTTAATTATTTATTTTTTTAAATATCACCATTATAGGTATTTATACTCTGGTGATATTAAAAAATCAAGTCGTAAATAACCGAAACCCTCGATTCCATCACTGTACACGCAAGCACACTCACACTCTCACGCATACACACACACACACACACACACACACACACACACACACACACACACACACACAAACACACAGATGCGAATATGTATGTATGAATGTACTCACACGTGTCTACGCACATAGGTACACCATGATCTGTACACAAGGAGACGAGAATTGAACACTTGCTTATCGGGAAATTTATAAATTCAATATTTCATGTTTTTTTTTTTGTAAGATAACCAAACGAAATGTTCATTTCAATCCTCTCACACAATGAGTATTTCTGCCAAATATGGTGAAAATCCGTTCAGTCGTTTTCCAGTAATTTTGTAAGCATTCAGACAGTCAAAGGGGAATGACTACAATACCTTGCTTTTGCTTACGCGCACAGGGTAATTATTTTATCAATACCCGAAGAATGAATGATTCATTTGAAGTGCCCACCCTTTAACTCATAACAGGAGGGCATGATATTAGTAACGCAATCACAATGGTGTTTGTACTGTGTTATAGGATTCGTTCACCAACTGCTCTTTGAATGTCAAACATTTCACCAGAAACAATTCTACAATATTTCTACGAACGCCTACGTCCAATCAGCAGTAAGTGAATATTTAATTGGTTGCAATTTCCGTTTGTGGAGAAACGAATAGAATTTGGGCAAATACGCTTAAGTTTATGCAAATTTTACCAATTCATTCAAATAACGTTGTATAGTTGTCATGTCATATTAGGTGTTTGTTAAATGATTGGTATAAGAATTATTCAGGAAAGGTCTAACAGAATGGCAAAGTAACCTTATTCTAGAACATGCTCATGCTTACCGATAGGAAAAACGAACGAATATCACTGTCGTGGATAACAAAGAAAATGAACACTT